>NW_006921926.1:1768516-1779879 GCF_000298275.1 Orycteropus afer afer | reverse complement strand
GCAGTATCACTACGGAAGTAGGATTGCCCAACCTTCCTTCCGAGGAGTGGCTGGTGGGTTTGAACCGTCAGCCTTCTGGTTAGCAGTCAAGACATATAATAGAGCCATCTAAATCTAGCAGGAGGAGCTCTGGTAGCTTAGTGCCTAAGGCACCTGACTGCTAACCAGAAGGCTGGTGGTGCAAACCCACCAGTCACTCCTCAGAAGGAAGATGGGGCAATCTACTTCCATAGTGATACTGCCTCGAAAACCCAAGGAGGGGTTGCTATGAGTCGGGTCCGACTTCACGGCACATAACAACAACAAAAATCTAGCAGGAGCTCTGGTGGCATAGTGCCTAAAGGCATTTGACTGCTAACCAGAAGGCTGGTGGTTCAAACCCAACAGCCACTCCTCAGAAGGAAGATTGGACAATCTACTTCTGTAGTGATACCACCTGGGAAACCCAAAGAGGGGTCGCTATGAGTTGGATCCAACTCGAGCGCAGTGAGATCCAGCAGTCTTCAGCTGACCTGTCAACTGGCAGCAAGCACCTAAGTGAATGAGCCAAGCTGAAACCACATGAAAGAGAATTGCCCAAATGAGCCCCACCCAAACAGCCAATCATAAAATTGTGAGCAAATAATTTTTTTTTTGCTTTGTAAACCATTAAATTTTAGAAGTGTTCACATGAGTAGATTCTGGTCCTTGAGTGTTGCAAATGGTTTGTGCTCAATTGCTAACCTCAGATTTGGTGGGTTGAACCCATTCAGCCGTGCCATAGAAGAAAGTCCTGATGACCTGCTTCAGTAAAGATTACAGTCAAGAAAACCCTATGGGACAGCTCTACTCTAACCAACGGGGATGCCATGACCCCAGAATGGACTCAATGGCACATAAGTTTTTTTTTTTTTTTTTTAAATATTAAAAGATAATTGATACAAACAGCCACTCGGACTAGAAATGCATGTGCTGGTATAAGGGAAACTGCCCCCAAACAGCCTGCAAAAGCAACTCACAAGCTAACACCAGTTTTAATCACTTACCAATCACCCAAGAACCCCACCTTTAGTTACCTGCCACACCTAGAGGACCAAAGTTACCTTTACATACCTTTCTTTTTCCTGTCCTTGTCTCCCTCATACTTCCATGCCAGCGCCAACAACATTTTAAGTAATTAACAGTGTCAATTCAGCATTTAGAATATCCAAATCAACTGCCTGCCATCAAGTATGTTTGAGTTCCCAAGGCTGTAAATCTTATGAAATCAAACTGCCTCATCTTTCTTCTGTGGAGTGGCTGGCAGGTTCAAACCTCTGATTATTTGGTTAGCAGCCAAATGCCTTAACCACTAGGTTACCAAAGCTCCTTAGAACACCCAGTCCTGGGTAAAAAGTCACATTTGCCTTGGTCATTTCCCTTCCCTCAGTTTGTCACTCAAACCCTGCAACGGAAAGAAGAGTATGGTCCTCTTTTCCCTCACAGCTCACCTACCCTTCCACCAGTTTCTAAGAGCAAGCAGAAAACTGAAGGGCTTATGGCAGTGGGTTTGTTTTTTGATTTTACTGGAGTTTTAATCTAGGGGCATGGGAAGTTTGAGAGACAATGGAAGAGAAAAATAATGAGGCATTTATTAAAGTTACAAGGAGCTCTGGTGGTGTAGTGGGTAAGGCATTTGGCTGCTAACCCGGTCGGTGGTTTGAACCTATCAGCTGGTCCACGGAAGGAAGATGAGGTAGTCTACTTCCATAAAGATTTACAGCCTGGGACCCCAATGAAGATCGCTGTGAGTCAGAACTGGCTCGATGGCAGTGGGTTTGTTTCCTTGGTTTTTATTAAAGTCACAGTTCACATATCATTTTTGTCCAACATACCAATTATACACATTTTGCCTCCCTCACACTTATTAGACTGGGGGGCAGGGGTAAGGTCCTTATTTATTTTTGTATCATCAGCTTCAGAACACAGTCTAAAGCAGAGAGGCACTAAAGCAATGGTTATTGAGAGAGCAAAAACTAAAGCCGAGGTTTCTTTACCCTCAGGATTAAGCTGTCTTTTCATCGACTATTGCCCTGCTCAGACGTGCGACAGGATATAAAATAGAGAGAAAAAGAAAACTGAATGGTATGCTTGGGACCAGAGCTCCCCAAAATCATGATTTCCTTTGCACCTTGATAGACTCACAAAAAGATTTAGGTATTTTTCTTCTTTTAATGCAGTTAATAGTAGTCAAATAGAACACTTCTTTACTATAATATTTATTTCACCTTTTTTTAAAATAATGAATGCATGTGAATGTTCAGTTCACATTTTCCCAATTGAACACAACCAAGTAACTAGCACCCAGATCAAGGAACATTTTAGCACCTTAGAAACTCTTCTCATGAAACTCCAATTCATTACTCTCCACCCCAAGGGTAACCATTAGCCCTAACTTCTAAGAGCAGAGATGAGTTCTACCCACTTTATATAAAGGAAACCATACAGTATCTACTCTTCTGTCTGACTTTTGTTCAACATTGTTTGAGAGTCATCCATATTGTTTCATTTCATTGTTATACATTATTCCCATTGTATGAATATTCTACAACTAATGTATTAATTCTGTTGCTGAGTATTTGGGTAGTTTCTTGTTTGGGGCCTTAGTCATCTAGTGCTGCTACAACAGAAATACAAAAAGTGGTTCATTTTAACAAACAGAAATATATCCTCTCAGAGTTTAGGAGGCTAGCAGTCCAAATTCCCCTAGAGTGCTGGCTCTAGGGGAAGGTTTTGTCTGTCAGCTCTGGGCAACAGTCCTGGACTCTTTTTCACTTCTGTTCCTGGGCTCCTTGGTTATCTTCATGTGTCATTCTATCTATCTTCTACCATTTCTGCTTGCTTTTCTCTCTCTGCTCATTTTATATTTCAAAGGTAATTGGTTAAAATGCACTAAACACCATTATGGCATCAATAATTTAACAAAGAAAACCGTAATCCCAAATAGGATTACATCCACAAATATCAGGGTTAGGATTTACAACACAAATTTTGGGGGGACACAATTCAATCTGTAACAGGGCCTTCATGTAGACAGCTTCTGTGAATATTTCTTTTGGATATATATCCAGGCATGCAATTAATGGGTCAAAGTACACACAGGGTCAACTTAGTAGATACTGCTAACTAGTTTTGCAAAGTGGTTGTATGAATTTATATTCCCTCCAGTATTCAAAAGTTCTGGCTGCACTACACTTCTCTAATACTTAATATTTTCTGCCATTTTTTCTTGAGCCTTTCTGCTAAATGTGATATCCACTATGGTTTTAATTTGTATTTCCCTGATGACTAAAACACGGAAGCATTTTCTCTGGTCATTTGAATTCTTGGCCATTTGAACATCTTTTATGAAATGGGTTGTTATGTCTTTTGTCCATTTTCCATTTGTTGACTGTCCTTTTCATGTTGCTTTGCAGGCATTTGTTTCATATTCCAAGTATGAATCTTTGATCCAATATATATACTGCAAATATCTTTCACCATTCTGTAGGTTGTTTTTGTCTCTTAATAGTGCCTTTTGATTACTGGGTGGGACCATGCAAATAAAGTATGTAGAACCCTGATGTTGGGATTGGTTAGCTTTGTCATTCTGCCACGCTTAAAATGAGCCCTCCTAGAGGCACAGGGGGGATCTCACTGCCATCAAAAGAGAAGAGCTGGAGGAGAAGTAGAGTGCATCCTTGGACCAGAGATCCCTCTGTTGGACTTCCTTTGCAGAGACACCCGGCAGAGAGACGGCAGCAATGGAACCAAGAGGCATAAGACCAAGTGACGGGCTTACCTGGCCCATGGAGCAAGAAAGTTGAGTGCTCTTGGGCAGGAGCTTGCTAATGGAGTGGGGTACACCTAGTGGCAGAGCTAAAAGGGCTTTGAAACACTTGCCCAAGCAGGGCAGAGACCAGGTGGTGAGGCTAAGGGCCAGAAGGTGTGTCTGAGGGCACAGCAGAGGGGAGACTGTCTTGATAAAATTGTATCCTGTGCACGTTCTTGAACCTGAATTGTAGCCTGTGTTACTTCCCCGATAAACCCCATAATTGTGAGTATTGTCTGTGAGTTCTGTGTGGCCATTTGCAACAAATTATAGAACCCACTGAGAAGTAGTGAGTGCCGTGGGAGGGATGGCTGGTGTCAAAATTGGTAAAAAGCTGGACAGCGGCAGCATGTCTGGCCTCATAGGAGGTCTGACTTGACGGCACATAACACAACAACATAGGGTCACTAAACTCACTGCCACTGAGTCGGATCTGACTCATAGTGACCCCTCCTTGGGTTTCCAAGGCAGTATCACTATGGTAGTAGACTGCCCAACCTTCCTTCTGAATAGAGTCACTAGGAATCTGAATTCAACTCAATGGCAATGGGTTTGGTTTTGGACTTCTTATATGCAATACTACATAGATGACCACAACAGAAATGTGGGGACATTTCTTCACAGCATACAATTTCTAATCAGTTTATTCTGGTATCATCATCTTAAAATTTGCAGCTTGGTAAGATCCAAGAGGAAATAACAAAGAATCCCTATTATTACTCTGGCCCCACAAATGGACTTTTAAACCATATTTAGTCCCAAAGAAATGCTTAGAGCCCTTTCCACACTTGCCAGTGATTTTGCAACAGAGGGAGTTAGTAGTTTAAAGAAATAGGTTAAGTATTAACATATTGAGGACATTTATTCAACTAACATTCATTGTACAATAACTTCTACAGTTAAAGTACAAAATGTGCTGTGGAATAGCTAATTATGCCTGAGAGGGTCTGGGAAAGCGTCTTATAGGAAATGTCATTGAGCTGGTATTTGAAGGATCAATAAAGGAGAAGTGGGGGAAAGAATTCTAGGCATAAGGAATAGTACATGCAAAGGTAAAGAGTCATTTAAGGATTTTAGAAAAGATTATACTAATTCACATGAGATGGTATATGTAATTTTTAGCTTCAAGTCTGGGCAATGGGATGGGAAGATTCCTTAAGGTTCTTTGTTCCAGAATTCTAGGATAATGTGTTCAGAATTTTGACACACAATAAGCTGTTTACCATATATCATTCCAAGCATGAATTGCTAGGGAAGATTAGAAGAATTTGAAAAAATGTGCCAACAATCCAGTCTCAAACAAAGCTGACTACATAGGCATGAAGACAGGTGGTACAGTAATTTTGAAATGCTCCAAAAGTGATGCTACCAGAAAATTCCTCTGCATATGCAGGTAGTCACTTACAACAGGGTTCCATTTCATTCTGATGTAAGTCAAGTAACCTAATTTTCTTTTTCTTTAATTATTTTTAATAATTAATAGTTTTAATTATTTATTGCCTTTTATTATCAATATGTTTAGAAATTCTATCTTTGTCTTTGGGTGCTGGAAACATTATATATAAACTTATAATGATATCAGCAAATCATACACTACAACACTGTATGCAGTACAGTTAGTATTACTAACGATAAGATGTACAAACCCTCTCCACAAAATGGACAGTTGTAAGTGTGGTTTATTATAATTCAAACACGTTGTAAACTGGAGATTACCTGTATACATATTATTACTTTTTATTATGGTCCCTCTGATACTAAAACTCCATTTTATTCTTTTAGTTTATCGGTAGGTCTGTGGGTTAAGCACTGGACTACTAGTTGCAGATTCAAAGGCGCCTCAGAAGACAGACTTGGCGATCTGCTTCTGCAAATCCTTTGAAATAGTTCTGCTCTGCCATACGTGGGGTTGCCATGAATTGGAACTGACTCCATGGCAACTAATAACAGTTCACTGCTAATAAGGACATTTATAAAGAGGAGGAAGATTATTTAAAATAATGATGGAGGTGGTGGATGGTGAAGGGGGTTAGTAATCTCCATAGATTATTTTATTTGGGGCAATTTTTTTTTTATTTGGAAAAGAATCACATTTGATTGTAGTCTTAAATGAAACTCATCTATAATCTTACCAGACAATACATTAATATTTTGATATATATATATATTCTTCTATCTTCCTAAATAGATTTTTCTGGGATATAAGCACCTAACTTGAAGCAGCAAACAGTACTTTGTTGTTGCTGTTGTTATGTGCCATCGAGTTGGACCCGACTCATAGTGACCCCTCCTTGGGTTTCCAAGGCAGTATCACTACGGAAGTAGATTGTCCCATCTTCCTTCCGAGGAGTGGCTGGTGGGTTTGAACCACCAGCCTCTGGTTAGCAGTCAAGTGCCTTAGGCACTATGCTACCAGAGCAAACAGTACTAGTTATAATAAAATTTCATTGATTTTAAAAAAGTGTGCTAAATACATACCCAATACATATAGTATGTAAAAATATCCCAAATTTATAGCAGTAGTTATCTCAGGGAGGGATAAGGATGGCCAGGGTTGTTGAGAGGGTATTTGGGACAAAAGGAGATTTTAGCTTTCTCTCAATTGTTCTACTTTTTTTTTTTTTTGAGAACAGATTCATTGCACTACTTAAAAATTCAAGCATTTTAAGGAAAGAAAAATCTAAACATAAAGTCACTGCATTTATAAAATAAACTTTGGTTATGATAAATGGAAGAGAATTAACATTTTCAATCTTGGTAGGAAAAATAATTTCAGGAGCCTTGCCCCAACAACACAGCCTTATCCCCACTCCTCCTGCAATCTTTCTTGATTCATTAATTTCAAATCCATTAGTATTGCATCATATGACTGAGAAAGTGATTACAGTCCTCAGAGATTCAGGTAGCTGGACTATTTTTTTTATTTTCCTCTGGAAATATGTTCCTGATGATCAACGTTCAGCAACTCTTTTAGGAAATGCTGATTAGAGTTAATTAACATATGCAGATTGAACACCTACTTATTTTTAAAATGTTCCAGACCACTTGGGGTTATAGCAATAGATACTCCATACAGAGACTAAAAAATCAAGCTGTATAAATTTTGGACTTCTTATATGCAATACCACATAGATGACTAAAACAGAAATATGGGGACCTTTCTTCACAGCATACAATTTCTAATCAGTTTATTCTGGTATCATCGTTTTAAAATTTGCTTAGGATTTGGTGGCATCTTCAGCTAGTAGTACAGTTCCTTCTCAGTGTGATGGCATTAGGAACATCAGACAAATTCAGACGTGGCTGAGTCCTAGGATACCCACTGTGCCTAAGAGCAGCACCTGTTCATCATGCAGGCATCTAGCCAAGTTTTAAACACATCACCTTCCATGATTTTTCTCACTACTAGGCCTATGTCTAATTGAAGAGGGGTTGGCATTTCTGCCAACATGATGTAGCCAACATCCTATATATGTAACAGCTAGAAACAAGAAAGAGATAAATGTACCTCAGCTGAGCAAAGATAATCCAAGAAACAAAAAATGCTTAGAATGACCTGCTGTATCAACTCATTGTTCTCCTGGTAGCCCCATTTGACATGTCTTCAACATGCCACTCTTTGGAGTCTTCAGGTCTCCATCAGGTGCCTCCCTTTGCCACCAATACCTGGCTCTCCTCCACTGTGTAAAATCACAATCAGAAACAGTTTAATCTTTACTCTGCCTAGACAGGTATTTTGCTTTATTATACTGTTGTTACCTGGAGTGTTTTTCATAAGAAGTGTTTTTTTAATAAAGTGCATGCTAAGAAAAGAGGAATAAGGTTGAATTAATTAAATAGCAAAGTTCAAAACGTGTTAAAGTAAAAATGAAAAACAAAACAAAAAAAAGCCACAAAGCCAGAATTGAATTCCTTATCCATGATTCAGATATTTACAAAGTTCTGAAAACATAAAATTTCTTCATAAGTTTGGCAGGAAAAGTTAACTGGTGGCAAAACCTGACCTGACTTGGGCTAAGGCTCTTTATAGTCTTTATTTATTGCAGTTAGTAGAGCTATTATATATTCATCATAGAAATATTAGTATGCTTTAAAATGGAGTGCTTCCCCAGACATTTTCAGGAGTTTTAAGTAGAATATTTTATGTGTAAACTGATACTTTTCTAAAACCTGAAAATTTTTTATTCCAAATAACTAGTCATACATATTCTAATAAAGATTTGTCAAGCAGTTATTTCTTGAAACTGCTAATGACAGTGATTCTACCAAACCCAAAGGTGGTCCCAATGAATAATATTTTTGCTCCATAAAATGTCATAAGATTAAAGTCCCAGAAAAAGAGAAAAGACATGTTAGAAGAGCTGCAGAAATAAACATGCTACACAAAAACTGAAGGAATGATTTAGTAAGTGATGCATTTCTTAAAAAAAAAACAAAACCCGAACTCATTGCCGTCAAGTCGAATAGAACTCATAGTGACTCCTCCTTGCGTTTCTGAGGCAGTATCTCTATAGAAGTAGATTGCCCAATCTTCCTGCCAAGTAGTGGCTGATGGGTTTGAACCACCAGTATAATTTCCACAGTTATTCAATCTATGGTTGGTGCAAAGTTAATGCACTTGGCCACTAGCTGAAAGGTTAGAGATTTGAGACTACTCAGAGATACCTCAAAAGAAAGGCCCGGTGATGTACTTACAAAAAATCAGCCACCGAAAACCCTATGGGAGCTCTGGTGGTGTAGTGCCTAAGACATATGACTGCTAACCAGAAGGCTGGCGGTTCAAACCCACCAGCCACTCCTCTGAAGGAAGACTGGGCAATCTACTTCTGTAGTGATACTGCTTGGAAACCCAAGGAGGAGTCACTATGAGTCAGGTTCGACTTGACAGCAGTGAGTTTGTTTGTTGGTTTAGAAAACCCTATGGTGTATAGTTCTATTTTGACACATGAGAATAGTCCTATGTTGTCACCATGAATTAGAATTGAGTTGACGGCAACTGGTTACCGAATCCGTAACGGCAGCATAAGCACCGCTAGTAATAGCTATTTGCCTAAAAATGACAATTACTACTCTTTTGAAGCTTCTTTTAGGTGTAATGATAAAAGACATTCTTATTCGGTGGTTCTCCAGCCAGTTAAACATCAGAATCTCCCAGAGAGCTTTCTGAAAATACTCATGCATGGGCCTTGCCTTCAGATATTCAGATGCAGTTGGTCTAGAGGGGTCTTGGCAACAGTGTTTTAAAAACTCCCCAGGTGATTCTACTATGCAGTCAGAACTTTAAAAAGTTCCAATATGCAGGGTGCACCTCAAATAAGCTAATTAGAATCCTTAGGGGTGAGGTCCAGACAAAAAGTTTTTTCTTTTTTTAATTTAAAAAAAAAGAACCCCCAGTGATTTCAATGTATAGCAATAGTTGAAAACCACTGGCTTAAGGATTAAGTTGCCTGGCTTAAGGATTAGGGTGTCAACTGTCTTTCTTCTACCTTCCTTCTTGAACCAAGTCAGTCCTATATCATCACTGTAGTAGGGTCTTGATCACTAATAAAGAATTCTAGGACTTCTGATAAGATGGAGGAATAGGCAGACAAGTGACACAGACCCTCTTTACCAAAGAAAAGAAAAACCAATTGACAGAGATACAGCAGATAATCCTGGAGCCCTGAGCTTTGAAAGGAACTATAAAGAAGTGGGTTAGGCACCAACTAGTGGAAAAACCTGAATGAAAACAGTGAGTACAGAGATGGTCGGTGCTGTAGAATGTCAGCTACTCTGATGGGACCAACAGGTTGAATATTTCCAACTGGTGTTGGGACCTGAGAATTGACCTAAAGATCACCCCTGGTCACCAAGGGCTGCAGGGACGACTGCACTGGTGACCTATGACTAGGAAGGGAAACAGCAAGGAGGAAGACAACCTGAGCTGTTGACTTTCCGCTGTCTGGAGGGTGTAGCCATTTGGATTGTTTACACGTGGCAGCCATTTTGGATATATAAAGTGACTGAGGGTGCAGCCATTTTGAATGTTTATAAGTGGTAGCCATTTTGGATATTTAAAGTGACCGAGGGCACAGCCATTTTGAATGTTTAAAAGGTGCGGCCATTTTGGATATTTAAAGTGACTGAGGGTGCAGCCATTTTGAATCTTTACAAGTGGCAACCATTTTGGATTTTAAAGTGATAGCATTCTCATTCAGATTCCAGGGGCCTAAGAATAGGCTCTGTTTGCCAAGGTCAGCAGGGACATAGGAGAGGCTGACAACAGGAAAGGAGACAGGTGATGAGCATGTAAGTTCTGTCAACTAGCAAACAGAGGAGCAACAGTACCCTGCTCGTGTAGATAACACACAAACAAAACAAAGAAAATGAAAATCGTGGGCAAGTCACTCTAACATAGGATCATCAATTAAATATAAACACAAAATTGTCACAATGCCTCGGAGACAATAGAGCATCATAGTCCACACAAAGAAGCAAGATAAAGCAGGAGAAACAAGGGCCCAGTATACAGACCCAAAACACATCCCTGAGGAAGACGCAGCATTGGAACTCCCTGATAAGAAATTCAAAAGAAATATACTTAGGTATCTTCAATGAATTGAGAGACAGACCAAGGAAAACACAGAGAAAATCCTAGAACAATTTCAAAAGACAATACAAGAACAAAATGACAAAATAAATGAAAAATTAGAAATGATACAAAATTTACATACAGAAATCCAGAAGATTAATACTAAATTTTCAGAGATAGATAAGACATTGAATGGGCAAAGGAGCAGAATTGAATCAATGGAAGGCAGAATTAGGGAGATTGAAGGCAAATACATGAACACTTTTCTGGAAAGGGATCAATCAGAAAAAAGATCAAAACAAAGTGAAGAAAGCCTAAGGTTCATGTGGGATATCATCAAAAGGAATAACCTACGTGTAATCGGAATTCCAGAACAGGAAGAGAAAAATAAAACCACAAAGAAAACTGTGGAAGATTTGTTGGAAGAGAATTTTCCTGGTATGATGAAAGATGAGAATATATCCATTCAAGAAGTCCAATGAACCCCAAACAGGATAGACCCCAAAAGAAAATCACCCAGACATATCATCATCAAACTTACCAAAACCAAAAACAAAGAAAGAATCATGAGAGCATCATGGGAAAAATGAAAAGTTACCTACAAGGGGCAACCAATAAGACTAAGCTAGTATTTCTCAACAGAAACCATGCAGGCAAGAAGACAATGGGTCGGTATATATAAAACCTTGAAAGAGAAAAATTTCCAACCAAGAATTACGTACCCAGCAAAATTGTCCCTCAAATACCATGGTGAAATTAGGACATTTCCAGATAAGCAGAAATTAAGGGAATTTGTTAAAACCAGACAAACCTAGTAAGAGATGCTAAAGGGTGCCCTTTGGACAGAGAAACAACAACAGACAACAACAACTGATCATTAACACACATGATGACATAAAGAAACCAACCCAGCTATGGAAATATCCAAAGTAAATAAGCCTACAAAATTGTAAGCAGGGAACC
>NW_006921926.1:1757252-1767406 GCF_000298275.1 Orycteropus afer afer | reverse complement strand
CCCCATCTTCCTTCCGAGGAGTGGCTGGTGGGTTTGAACCGCCATCCTTCTGGTTAGCAGTCAAGTGCCTTAGCCACTATGCTACCAGAGCTCCCGAACACACCTTAGAAGGTACTTAATAGGGAATCACAGCATCTTCCAGCAACTTTTAGTATAGCAAAAAAAGAAACGGTAATTGTCCAGTGATTCTTTAATTGTTCAGGAGTCAATGTAAAACCAGATTCCTGTAAATATTTCAAAGAATGCTAGAAAATACATTTAATATGTCAAATTCAAGATAGTTTCTATTCAGAGAGCAACTGAAACACATAAGGTGCACATTTTTTACACACAAGATAAATCTCTTTTGCTTTTACTTAAAAATATTTTCTTCACACATTCCAATGGTCGTCTGAAAAAGACATTTATTTATCTATTTATTTATTTAATCACTAACCCTGAGGCAGGAAGAAAAATGTAGCATAGACTACACAGCTCACTAGGAACCAAACTCAATACCTTTCACAATTGTGAATAGAAAAGTAAAGGGAGAAGTCCAAGATATTACACTTATTTAGGCTTCCACACACCAGCTTAGTGTTCTGTGTAAAGCAGATGCATTTGGGTAACTGGCACAGTGGCATTTCTCTGCCATATCTAAGAACTATTTTAAAATTTCATCACTTTTAGTCCCTAGACTGGTTTAAACAAAAGAAAATTTATACCTACCAAGTAAGAAAGAAGCCCTGGTGGCACCAAGGATTTAGTGCTTGGCTGCTAACTGAAAGGTTAAGGGTTGAAACCTAGCCAGTGGTTCCATGGGAGGAAGACTGGGCAATCTGCTTCTGTAAAACTTATAGCCAAGAAAATCCAATGGGCAGTTCCACTTTGTCCATGTGACAAAGTGACTTGATGGCACCTAACTTCAACTCCACTCCACCAGATAGTAACTCAGTTTCAGGAGGGGGACAACACAACTTCATTGCTAAGAAGTTCCATCCAGCAGAAGAAAAATATACATAAATTCTAAGCACTCTTGTCTTTCACTAGAAAGATGTTAGCTGTTACAAGGGAGTTGATAAGAGAGAAAATATAGAATCCTATCACAATGGAATATGTGAGAAGCTGGCATTTCTGCTTTAAACCATTAAAATTACTGTTCTTAGGATAGAACTTGGAATTGCAAATCTAGCTGAACTCACCACAGTTTCAACCTGTGGAAATGATGTAAGATTCACTCCCTGGGCCACAAAGCACAAGCAGCTGTTGGAAGCAAGAGAGCAATAAGGACAGAAGAAAACAGATTCACTGCATTGTTATCAAGAATGGGTTTCCCTGCTATGTACTTTGCCTCGTTCACTGGAGTGTTGACCACCATGCCTGTGCTCTCATCCAAACCTGGAATGAGAAGGAGAAAAGTAAGGTGAAAAATCCAATGATTCAATTAAAAAAAAAAAAAAAAGAGAACAAACTAGCTTTTACTCTTCCAAAGGAGGCAATCTATTAGACTCAGACACTTTTAAAATGGTTTAGTAGATAATTTAAGTTGGGAGAGATATGAAACCTTTCATTAAAATGACCTATTTGAATAAATGGGTTTCACCATACATCTACTGTTCTCTCAACACCCCTGAAGTTTCTTCAGAAGTAGAAAGGAGAACATGAAAAGTAGAAATGGCATGAAACTGGCAGGTTGGGCTGTCTTCCCAGTCATTCTTCTCTAAGACGAATCTGTGAGGCCCCTGACAGTAGGGGTCAAGTCTGTGGCCTCAGAACTGGATACACAGGGCCCAGCATGGACTTGGTATGAAGGAGGCATATAAAGAATTACTGAATGAATTACTCTTCCCCCCTGCCCACATTTTTTCAACTTGACTCAATATGATCTGAAATTTCCCGTTAGAGAGTTATTGAGTGTAAATTAAAATCAGATTGCTTCCTCCTTGGCAGCTAGTGGAGGCTAATGAAAGACAAAACAAACATTCTGATTGGTGGGCAAAGGAGGGGGTGTATAAGCATATCATCTCTGAGCATGAAGAGCACCGGGAAGACTCCTCAGGGAAACTTTCTCCAGGTTTGCAGTGTTTTCATGATGTTCACCAAAGGAGAAAAAATGGTTGGTCAGAGTGTGGTACCATTCATACCTAACAGAGTATGTCAGTACAATTACAACACAGGAGAGGCTCAGAAACAAAATATAAAAAAAATTTTGGGAAAACTGACTCTCCCACATACCTTGGGTGGGGCTAAAAACTCTGTGGGAAGGAGGACAAGCATGACATCAGTGGAAAAGTACATGTGTGTTAGTCAGGTAAGGACAATAATTACCTCTTGGATGGACTTAAAAAACACATGGAAGAAGGTGCATTAAAATTATCTGATTTCCAAATGTCTTGTTTTCCCCAGAATAGGTGAAGTCCCATAAGCTAAAGCATCTCTTTCCTGTTCTATTGTATCCTTCCCACACAGCTTCTAATCACTGTTCAACAAGACCAATTCTCTTTTAATTAATTTAATGCAAAAGAATAAGAAAATCAAAATTGTAGAAGAGATCTCTAATATTCCTGATCATGTAACTCTGTCTTTAGGTTTGTTTCCATTGTTACTTCTTCTTTTTTTTTCTTCCTTCATATTTCTTTCTACATTTCTTTAGTACACCAATAAGTTGCAATAATAAGATAATGTTCTTACCAGTAAATTGCATTGTAGCTCCTAAATATGAGTCCAGAATTGATCCTAGTAATCCAGCCAGACCCCCAAATGCGATAATTGGCCACTGGGGAGCAGAAATGTCTAAATCATTTACAAAAGCCAACTGTGTGAGGAAGTACGCAATGCCCACAAAGGTACCACCAAGGAGACTGGAGGCAAGGCCCACTAATGTAACCCCTCCATTGGTCCCTGAAGAAGAAACATACATAAAATCATCTGGTTACCAAACAGCGTAAACATAAAGCCAAGGAAAGCAAGAATTTTTGGTACCTATCTAATCATGTAACTAATTTTTTTCTTTAAATAGTATTTATTTTGTTGTTGTTGAGAATACACACAGCAAAACATACACCAATTCAACAGTTTCTACCTGTAAAATTTAGTGACACTGATTATATTCTATAAATTACGCAACTGTTCTCAACCTCCTTTTCTGAGTTGTTCCTCCCTCACTAACATAAATTCACTGTTCCCTAAAGTTCTTATCTAATCTGTTGAATTGCTGTTGTCAATTTGATCCTATATAGATAATTCTTAAAAGAGCATAATGCCCATGCTCTGGCTGGTGCTCACCCAATGGCCTCTGAGAGCGCCCACCAGAGCACCCCAGGAGCTCACTGAGGACCTTCCAGCAGGCCCAGAAGGGCAGGAAAGGGGGAAAAAAACCCCAAACAAACCCAAACTCACTGCCATTGAATCAATATGACTCATAGCAAACCCTCCTTGGGTTTCCAAGGCAGTATCTCTACAGAAGTAGATTGCCCAATCTTCCTTCTGAGGAGTGGCTGGTGGGTTTGAACTCCCAGCCTTCTGGTTAGCAGTCAAATGCCTTAGGCACTATGCCACCAGAGTTCCCATACGAAAAAAAAAGTGGCTCTAAATCCAGCATATGCCCACTGAAGCAAGTTAAAGGATTTAATACGAAGCAGAGAAACAGATAATACCAAATAGCAAGCTGTGTTATTACACATTTGGTGAGTGGGGCAGCATTTCTTTCTCCCACTACTGCTAAGAATGGTGGAAAGTAGTTGAATTCACTACAAAATGGAATACACTGAAGGTATTAGTCAGTGAATGAGGGTCCTGGAAAAATTAGAAGTTTGTTGTTAGGTGCCATAAAGTCGTTTCCTACACATAGAGACCCTATGTATAGTAGAACGAAACACTGCCTGGTCCTCTGTCAGTTCCATGATCCTTGCTATACCCAAGTCCATCATTGTAGCCACTGTATCAATCCATCTTGTTGAGGGTCTTCCCCTCTTTCATCAACCCTCGACTTTACCAAGCATGATATCCTTCTCCAGGGAATGGTCCCTTCTGACAACATGACCAAAGTAGGTGAGATGAAGTCTGACCATTCTTGCTTCCAAGGAGCAGTCCAGCTGCACTTCTTCCTGGACAGATTTGTTAGTTCTTTTAGTCGTCTGTGGTCCTTTCAGCATTCTTTGCCAACACCACAACTCAAAAGCACTGACTCTTCTTTAGTCTTCTTTATTCATTGTCTAGCTCTCACATGCATATGAGGCAATTGAAAATACCATCTATGGCTTATGTCAGGTGCACTGTAGTCCTCAAGGAGATATCTTCGCTTTTCAGCACTTGAAAGAGATCTTTTGCAGCTGATTTGCTCAGTGCTATACATCATCTGATATTGTGATTGCTGATTCCATTGGTGTTGATTATAGAACCACGTTTTTGACAATTTCTTTTCTCCATTTATCGTGATGCTACTTATTGAATATAGGTCTCAACAAGGAGCTCCAAAAGCCAGTATAATCATACAGTTACCAGAGAGGACTGTTGTTGCAGGAAATAAATGAAGACATTTCATTTTAGAGACCACCAGCCTTTTTTTAAACTTCTAGCACTGAAACCACCACCTAGTGTACTTATACTAAATGAAGAACCACTAGATTTTCTGGATTTTAAAATCTTCTTCAACCCCTCAAAATGATGAAATCTCAGCAGTTCTAAGGCTAAAAACAGAGCACTCTAGTGAAAATGCTGTTTGTCAAAATGGACAGCTGGTTAGAAATGCTCCCATGTGTGGCAATTCAAATACAAATGCAACAACTGAAGGAACTTCAGATGACATGACTGTAGATGCAGCTTTGTTAAGATGACAGATAACCAAACTAAATAGATGTCTACAACTTCCAGAAGAGGAGAAAAAAGAATGTGCTACAAGAGTAATGGCCATGTATCCAATTATTATAGCATTCTGGTTGCTGAATAGCTCACTCTGGTTTCACAGCTAGAGGTAAAGTCAGTACTCAAAAATATTTGTCTCAACAGGTATAAAATTTGCAAATTTCTATGTTTCTGTCTCTGCACTGTATGCCATTTTATGGAACTTTATATCTTTTAGAAAGGTCAGGGACAACCTAGGTTTGCAGAAATAAAGATATTTTCTATTACTCAGTTGTATTGACTTTTAACCAGTTCTGTATTAACACCTACTTAAAACCTCCCTTTGCATGTTTTAGGAACTCTGGTGGGGCAGTGGGTAAGGCATTTAGCTGCTAACCACCTGGTTCAAACCCACCAGCTGCTCCACAGAAGGTAAATGAGAGAATCCACTTCCATAAAGATTTGCAGCCTTGGAAAGCCAATCGGGGATGCTATGAGTCAGAATTGACTTGATGGTGGTGGGTTTTTTCGGTTTTTCACATGTTTTGTAAATAGACTAAAGTGTGTTTTTGAAAGGAATTGACCCTTTACCTCATCAGTGTGAACAACTAATTCTTCAAAGGACAGAGAAAGTGCATAGAGAATGAATTTAGAGAAGGATTTGTAAAAGAAAAATAATGCTTTGTCCTGTTTCTCGAACACTGTTACATTAAACATTTTTGTATACACAACTTGACATTAACACTTCTGAAGTCATGGTCTTGTGTCATAAGAAAATCTTCATTAAGCACTTGTATACTAAAAAACAAAACCAAACTCACTGCCCTCGAGTCAGATCCGACTCATAGCGACTCCACCTTGGGTTTCCAAGGTGGTATCACTACAGAAGTAGATTGTCCAATCTTCCTTCCAAGGAGTGGCTGGTGAGTTTGCACCACCAGCCTTCTGGTTAGCAGTCAAATGCCTTAGTCACTATGCCACCAGAGCTCCCAAGCACTAGTATAGGTTAAATAAATTCCTAACATTTCAATACTTTATCTGTGTGCAACGTGTGCATTCTTATTTTCATTTTAGTTTTGCAATGGTTTTCCATAAAATACGGTTTTACTAAGGCACTGTGTGAATGATTTTAAAGTTTACAGCAAGTGGTACAAATGTAGTGCATTTGGTAAACTGTCAACCAGAGCAAAAATAGAAAAAGAGCATAATGGTTAGGCAGATCTATTTTTACTAATTACACTAAACTATTGCTTAGTTTTAAGAAGACTTTAAGGGACATTTTTGATTTAAGGTTTAAAGATTATCTCAGGGCAGTAGTTTCAGGGGTTCACCCACCATCCAGGACTCCAGAAAGTCTGGATTCCATAAGAATTTGAAATTCTATGTATTTCTCCCCTTTTGATCAGGAATCTTCTATGGAATCTTTGATCAAAATGTTCAGTAATGGTAGCCAGGCGCCATCCAGTTCTTCAGATCTTAGGCAAAGGAAGCAGTTGTTCATGGAGACAATTAGTCACACATTTCATATCTTCCTCCTATTCCTGACTCTCCTTCTTCCTCTGTTGTTCCAGGTGAAGAGAGACCAATTGTTGTGCCTTGAACAGCTGCCTGTACGCTTTTAAGACACCATCCACTACACAATTAAGTAGGAAGTAGAATAGAAACACTGAACATGTTATTAGGTCAATTACCTGAGATGTCCCATGAAACCATGACCTTAAACCTCCGAACCAAGGAACCAATCCCATTAGGTGTTTGGTTGTATATAAGCAGCCTCAGCAGATTATTTTTGTCATCATTGTAAATATATCTATCACATGATTTTTGTCAATTCAACTTTTTCAGGTGTACACCTTACTGACAGCAATGATAATAATTGGCTGTGCAATCCTACCCTTAATCAATGTGATTTTTCTATCATCTTTAACCACCTTTTTCCTCTCTTTCCTGTCCCCAGTAACCACTAATAAACTTTGGTCTCTTTCTACACATCTGCCTTTTCTTGTATTTTTCTATACTTGAGGTCATGTAATATTTGCCTTTTGTGATTGGCTTACTTCAGCATAATGTCTTCAAGCTCCATCCATACTGTAGCTTGTATCTAGAACTCTCTCCTACTGACTGAGTAGTATTCTCTTGTATGTATGTACCACATTTTGTTTATCCATTCATCTATTGATGGGCATTTAGGTTGTTTCCACCTTTTGGCTATTGAGAATAGTGCTGCAATGAACAATAGTGTACAAGTCTTTTAGGTATATACTTAGGAGTCGAATTGTTGGAAATTCTATTTTTTATTTTTTTAAGGAACTGCCAGATTATTTTCCGCAATGGCTGTACCATTTTACATTCCCACTAGCACTGGGTAAGAGTTGCAATTTCCCCACATCCTTACCAATATTTGTTATTTTCTGTTTGTTTAAAAAATCTTAGACAACTTTGTAGGAGTGAAATGGTATCTCACTGTGATTTTGATTTCCATCTCTCTGATAGCTAATGATGTTGAATATCTTTTCATGAGTTTGGTGGCCATTTGAATGTCCTCCCTGGTGAAATGTCTATTCAAGTCCTTTGCCAATTTTATGATTGGTTCATCTGTCTTTTTGTTGTTAACTTGTAGAAGTTTTATATATATATTATTAGATTCTTGTTGAATATATGGTTTCCAAAGATATTCTCCCAGGTAGTAGCTTTTCTTTTCACCTTTTTTGGTAAAGCCTTTTGATGAATGAAAGTTTTTAATTTTTATGAGGTCCCATTTATGTCTTTTGCTGTTTGTGCTTTTATTATTATATTAGATAATCCACTGTTGAAAGCTAGGCCTGATAGCACCTATCAACAACCCTAACAACAACAAGAAGGCCTGATAGTGTTGCCCCTGCTTGTTCTTCTAAGAATTGTTATGGTTTCAGCCTGCACTTTTATGCCCTCAATCCATTTTGAATTTGTTTTTGTGTATGTATAGTGTGAGGCAAGGATTCTGTTTTTATTTTTCTGCATGTGGAAATCCAATTGTCCCAGTACCATTTATTGAAGAGACTATTCTTTCCCCATCAAAATGACCTTAGACAAAAATAAGTTGAGCATAGATATATGTGTTTATTTCTGGACTCTCATTTCTATTTCACTGGTCTATGGGTCTATTCATAAGGTTTTCCCTGGCCAATTCTTTCAGAAGTGGATGGCCTCTTCCTTCTTCCTAGTCTGTCTCAGTCTGTAAGCTGGGCTGATACCTGTGCACCATGTACACCGCACTGGGTTTGAAACAAGGGATATCATAGCTGCTGTCAGATGGATCTTGGCTCAAGGCAAAGAATACCAGAAAGATGCTTACTTGTGTTTTATTGACTATGCAAAGCCATTTGATTGTGTGGATCATGACAAATTATGGATAACATTGAGAAGAATGGGAATTCTCTAACACCTTATCAACTTCTTTTTCTGCACTCATGTTGATGATCATGTGGTTCTTTTCTTTTGTTCTACTGATGTGGTGTATTATTTTGATTAATTTCTCTAATGTTGAACTATCCCAGTATTCCTGGAATAAATCCCACTTGGTCATCGTCTGTGACTCTTAATTTATTGCTGCATTGTTTGCTAGTATTTTGTTGAGGATTTTTGCACCTATATTTGTTAAGAGATAATGACCTATAAGTTTTTTGTGTGTGTGTGTGTGTGGAGTAATTTATCTGATTTGGGTATCAGGGTTATATTTGCCTCAGAGAATGACTTAAGGAGACTTCATTCCTTCTCTGTCATTTGGAAGAGTTTAAACTGTATTAGTGTCAATTCTCTAAATGGCTGGTAGAATTCCTCAGTGAAGCCATCTGGTTCAGGACTTTAGTTGGTAGGTTTTTTTTTTTTTTAACTTTATATTGTGACTTAAGTGAAAGTTTATAGAGCAAATTCATTTTCCATTCAACAATTTATATGTATTTTGTTTCATGACATTGATTGCAATCCCCTTGAGGATTGATGTAATAGCTCTCTTCCCATTTCCTCCCTGTGATTACCTTTTCCCTGTGTTCTTCTTTCCTATGTATTCCTGCCCTCTGAGTTTTCTCCCTGTGCAAATGCTGCCTTTTTGATCTCCCACGGTTGATTGTTCCAAGGAGTGCACCTACCTGGTGTAATTGTTCACTTTGCAGGCCTGTCTATTATTTGTCTTAAGGTCAAGCCATGGGAGTAAGTTCAATTCCAGGCCTGAGGATGACTAAGGACTCAGTTTTGGGGGGTCTCACCAGTCTCCGTAAGACCAGTAAGCCTGGTATTTTTTAAATAATTTTGAGCTTTGTTCCACATTTTTCTCCCACTCTACTCAGGATCTCCAACTTTGATGCCTTTCTGAGTGGTTGGCAGTGGTAGCTAGTTCTAGTTCTGGTATCAGGGTTGTGTAGGGTGAGGTTCCCATGGTCCACCAGCTCCTTAGACAATTGTTTCCATGAATCTTTGATTTTCTCCACTCTTCTTTGCTTCAGACAAGGAGAGGCCAACTGCTGTACCTTAGATGCAACCCCAGTCACTACTCACCAAGATAGGACATAGAACAAAGTTTTTGTGTAGTTCGCTATGCCAACTGAGTTTGATGCCCCTGTGACCACGGTCTCAAGCCCGCAGGCCTAGGACTCACTCCCTCAGGTGTTTGGTTGTGACTAAGAAGTTATTCCTGTTTGCTCTATTACATATATTTTTATAGCACATACAAATAAGTATATAGAAATATCATCTGCCAAACTTATATATCGTCTTGGGTATATTCCCTTTTGATCATCTTGCCTGTCTAGCTATGTACCCACCCATAAATTAATGTTTGTTATTACTGATAATGCAGTATTACGTATGTAATAGTATTTACCTTGGTTGTCTGTACCTCTCGTGCATCTCTGTGTCTTCCTTTTCCTTAGTGATATTATGCTGCTCACCTTCTTTTGGTATACTGTTTTTGTTGAGAGGTTTTTGGTTACTGACTTGATCTTTTCACTTGTTTTGTGTCTGCTGGGACTTCCTATTTCCTGTTGAGTCAGTTTGGGTAGGTTGTATGCTTCTAAGAATTTGTCCATTTTATCTAGGTTGTCCAGTTTGTTGCCCATAATATTCTGTTATAATTCTCTTTATTTCTATTGGGTGAGTTGTAATGTTGCCTCTTTCATTTTTTATTTTGGCTACTTGCATTTTTTCTGTTATTTTCTTTGCCAGTCTAGCTAAAGTCTTGCCAATTTTATTGTTTTTTTCAAAGACCCAACTTCTTATTTTATTGATTCTATTGTTCTCCTGTTTTTAATTTAATTTATTTATACTCTGATCTTTGTTATTTCTTTTCTTCTGGCAGG
>NW_006921926.1:1702012-1757152 GCF_000298275.1 Orycteropus afer afer | reverse complement strand
TGGAAGTAGGATTGCCCAACCTTCCTTCCGAGGAGTGGCTGATGGGTTTGAACCACCAGCCATCTGGTGAGCAGTCAAGTGCCTTAGCCACTATGGTATCAGAGCTCCCATCGGCACACAACAACAACAAAAAGACTCTCTCATCTTTTTTTTAGGTAGGCATTTATTGCTCTAAGTTTCCCTCCAAGTATTACTTTGGCAGTGTCCCATAAGTTTTAGTATGTTGTACTTGCATTTTTCTGTGACTTTAAGAAATTTGTAATTGTTTCCTTGAACCAAGTAGTTCAATAATGTGTTGTTTAATTTCAATATGCTTGTATTATTTTCCAGGCTTTTTTTTCTGTTATTGATGTGTAGCTTCACTCTGTCGTGGTCAAAGAAAATACTTGGCATGGTTTCAATCTTTTTCAATTTATCAAGACTTGTTTTGTGACCTAACTTGTGGTTTATGCTGGAAAGTGATCCATGTGAGTGGAGTAAAATGTATATTGTGCTGTTTTTTGGTGGAATATTCCAATGCCTGCTAAGTCTAGTTGGTTTGTAGTGTTAATCATGTTCTCTGTTTCCTTGTCGATCTTTGTTGATGTTCTGTCCAATATTGAAAGTGGTGTAGTGAAGTCTCCAATTATTATTGTTGTAGTATTTCTCTCTTCAGTTCTATCGGTGTTTGCTTTATATACTTAGGTGCCCTAATGTTAGGTGCACATATATTTATGATTGTTAAATATATTTGACAATTTTATCATTATATAATGTCCACTTTTATTTCTTCTGACAGATTTTGACTTAAAGTCTACTTTGTCTGATTTTAAGATTGCCACCTCAGCTCTCTTTTAGTTCAAGACTAACTTAAAGAAAGGGTTCTCTTTAATACAATCCAAGGACCATGGCTTACTTAGAAAACAGTCTTTTCTCCACAGTGACTCCTGACATTCTAAGCACTGAAGTGGCACAGTGCAGTGGAGACAAAATGCCTCGCTTTTGAGCTTAGTTCTACTATTTCCAAGCTGTGTGTGGTTAAATTTCTTACTTCTCTGTGCCTTAGTTTCCTTGTCTGTAAGATGGTAATAACAATAGAACCAACTCCTATGATGGTTATGAGTACTAAATGTTAATCTATGTAAAGTGGTTACGACAACGCTTTGCATATAGTAGATGTTCAAAGTATGTTAGGTGTTATAATGATGATGGTGAAGTACTAGTACCAGTAAAAGTAGTAATAGTAACAATAGTCAGAGTGGAAGATGATTATGATAATGGGGAAATGACAGCTATGTTAAAGCACTAAGCACATAACAGGACCTCAAGAAATACTTAATTACTCACTTTCTTTCCCTTCCCCATTAATATGTTCATGTGTTATCTCTATGTTCCCATATTGTTTATCTAGGACTTGCTGACATTTCTTGCAAATATTATCAATTTAATAGCCTTTAAAGTATTCCAGTTATGGAGTTCAACTGAAATTTTTTAGAAGGCTCCTAAATAAGACACACAAGAAATCAACACACTTTTTGTTTTTTCAAGGAACTCAAATCAGGACTTACCAACTGGAACTTTCTCCCAGGTTGTTATTAGCCTTGGTGGGCTTTTACTCAGAACAGTACCAACTTCTGAAGCCCATGTGTCTCCAGCAGAACAGGCCAGTGCAGCTAAGAGAGACAGACACATCCAAGAAGCACTATACTGCTTGGAAAAGTCGATTGGGATTTCCCCAGGGCCATTTTCTATCATGTACAGCAGGGCCAGCTCTGTGGGCACAGCTCCATTACAGAATACCTGAACCCAATTCCTCTGCCCACCTGGAAACCAACAAGCAGACAAAAAGCCAAACAATGTTTTCTTCTCATAAGGAAAATCATGCACTTATAGGAACTTACGCTTTAAAACTTAAGAAAAATAACTAAAATAAAAAATGATTACAAATGGTTTGCTACCTTTGTCCACACATAGTATTATTAATAAATCAGAAATAACTAATGATAGGCTTACAAAATTCTGCTGTTACTCATTATGTGGTAAAAAATTGTATTAGGCTAATACTTAATATGCTTTTCATTAAAAATGTATCTGTTTCAACTGTCTAAAGACTTTATAATCAACACTTTTGTGTTAGGGTGAAACAAAGCTTAATATTTCAAGTAATATCACATAATTCATTTTACCTTCTTTATACTCTGAATCTAGCCGTTTCTTTGTTTCTCCCTTCCATTTGGTGAGTTTTGAAGAAGATAGGAAAAACATCAGCAAAGAGGTAAAAAAGCTGAAATTTGCAATGGTTAGGATAAATCCAACTATTAACCCTGAAAGAAACATATAAATATGCATACAAAGAATCAGTCTTAGTCTATACCTGAATGAGGTGAAAACATAATGGAATTTTTAAGAATTGTTTTTACTATTATAACCTGAAATGTACATTGCTAATATCTTTACATTTTTATCAACATTTTACCAAGCACTACCTGAATGTCATTTTGATTACACTGAGACATGTATTTTTTATCATCTTTGTTCTTTAAGGAGCTCTGGCGGTGGAGTGGCTAAGCATTTGTCTGCTAACCAAAAGACTGGCAGTTCAAACTTACCAGCTGCTCGGAGGGAGAAAGAAGAGGCAGTTTTACTCTGTCCTATAGGGCCATTGTGAATCAGAATGGACTTGATGGCAGTGGGTTTTCATTTTTTGCTTTCAAACAAACTACACTATATGAATATAAGATATTATTTTAGACAAACTTTGAATAATCAAGTAGCAGAACGTATGCATAGGAGTGAGCTTATTTTTATTAAACAGTATTGCACATTATATATTTGTTTGGGTAGGTTGTTAGTTTTGAAGAATTTCTAAATTAACTGTGGTTATCTCTGTGGAGGTGAGATTACAGTCTGTCAGTTCCTATTTTTCACATTTCCCCCCCTAGCTTGGGATTTTCCCCCTACTAGTTTATAAAGGATATTCAAAACAGGGTAAGTTTTTCATGTTTCTCAGAGAACTTTCACAAATTATGTGAGTGTGATAGGATAGTTCTTAGCTAGGATTTTCTGCATAAAATCCATGAAAATACTCCTGAATTAGTTCATGTTCTTTGATGTGGAACTACAAATGGACTATGTTCAGTGAATGTAATTTTAGATATTCTCTCTAGGTTTTATTTTGGCAAACAAAGAAGAAACAAGGGGATACCTTGTTTTTCAAAGAGGGACCAACTTCAAGAAAAGCTTATAAAACCTGTACTTCTATCAGGAAAACAAAGAAAAGTGAAGTTTAAATTTCATGAGATGAAAGTTGCAAAGGAAAAGATGTTCTCTTGATATCACAGCAATGTGTAATGAGGCAATTAAAATCAAATACGGAATCAGCTGACAATGCTTGAGACTGAAGAGAACTTGCTGTGAGTTAAGAAAGTATAAATCTAAAGCTTCTCTCTATACAATTCTAAAAGAAAAATACACAAATGTGCTAGAATGGGCTAAAAAGGCCTTTTGTTATAAAATTTCAAAAACGTTCTTGTGAGCAGAATTTAGTGGTAGAGGTAGCAAATTACCCTCATCCCTATCACAATGATTAGTTAATCCTACAAAAGTGAATTACCACAAAATATAATGAGTAAAAATAGCCATTTACTATAACCAGACCGGGAGCTCTGGTAGCATAGTGGCTAAGGCACTTGACTGCTAACCAGAAGGCTGGCAGTTCACACCCACCAGCCACTCCTCGAAAGGAAGATGGGGCAATCTACTTCCATAGTGATACTGCCTTGGAAACCCAAGGAGGGGTCGCTATGAGTCGGGTCCGACTCGACGGCACATAACAACAACATAACCAGACCAGACTCACTGCTGTTGAGTTGACTCGACTCACAGCAACTCCTCCTTGGGTTTCTGAGGCAGTAGATTGTCCAATCGTCCTTCCAAGGAGTGGCTAGTGGGTTTGAACTGCCAGCCTTCTGGTTAGCAGTCAAATGCCTTAGGCACTATGCCACCAGAGCTCCCAACTACTATAAAATATGATGCAAAACAAAAGAGGTAACAGTATTTGACCACTGTTATGGACTGAATTGTGTCCCCTCAAAATGTGTTATAAAGCCTAACCTCTTTGCCTATGAATATAATACCATTTGGGAATGGGTTGCCTTTACTATGCCAATGAGACAGGATTAGTATAAGGTATCTTCAGTCAAACTTTTCTGAAATATAAAAGAGATTAAACAAGCAAGAAGAGCAGAGATGGGAGAAGACAGATGCCATGTAACACGAAGATCACAAGGAGCCACGGAATTTCCCCAGAGCTGACAGAGAAAGCCTTCCTTTCAAGCTGCCATCCCGAATTTGGACTTCTATCCTCCTAAACTGTGAGGAAATAAATTTGTTTGTCAAAGCTATCCAGCTGTGGCATCTGTTACAGCAGCCCTAGATAATTAGGACAACTACTAGAAACATACAGAATTCAGTTAAGGTAGCCCCAGGAAGTCAGACCTGTCCCCAAGAACACTTTTAAACTGAACCAGTTTTATGATACTCAATTTGAAGAAAGATACTCGGTTTCAACAAAAAATGTGCTAACAGATGGAGATAATCTGAATAGCAACAATAAAATGGGCATTTCAGAAACTGAATTTGTCATTATGTCTTCAGCATGGTCCAATGGTAAAGGTAGCTTAACCAGTCAATTCTAGTAATTGATTTACTTATCAAATATAAACTTATTGTAGACAGAGTTTTTAATGTCTCTGGCCATTAGATTTATCTAGTTAATTCTTCTTATTCTGACTTTATGCTCACCAAGCTAACTAAAAAAATTCAGTTTTTTATTTGGGAAAAATTTCAAACTTATAAAAGAGTCACAATAATAAAAATAGTGAAAAGTATACTGGTATACCTTTCATGCAGATTCACCTGTCATTAACATTTTACCCCATTTACTTTATAGAAGCGGATTGTCACATCTTTCTCCTGTGGAGCAGCTAGTGGGTTTGAGCCACTGACTTTTAGTTGCAGCTGAGCTTTAACCACGCTGCCACCAGGGCTCCCCTTTATTTCCAACTATAAACTATTAAAAAATAAAACAGGGGACCAGGTTCCCATTTCTTTAATAACTTTCTCCATTGTCTAGCTCAAGTTCAAGTACCACAATTATCCCCACACAGCTGTTGAGTAAGCCCGGCTGACGTTTTACTCAAGTTTAGTACATTTTAACTGAGATCGCTAGAAACAGGGTAATGCAGTTGTTAGCTGTTGTCAACCACAGCGACAAGTCACATTAGCTCAACTCATAGGGACCTTATATACAACAGAATAAGACGCTCAGTCCTTTGCCATCCTCACAACAGTTGGTGTATTTGAGCCTACTGCTGCAGCTATGGCAATGTGGTATAGAAGCAATAATAAAGTGCTTCACCTCTGAAGCTGAAGAGTGGGGAGTTCAAACCTTAGCTCCTCCACTACCTCTGTAAATTACCTGTGGTACAGTGAATTACTTAACTGTGGCTTTTCTAGCCAAGGTCTTAGTGACTCCCACCAGATGACTGGATGAAACTATGTAAATGTGAGGTGCTTTGTGGCCTAGCAAGGGGATTGGCTAGCTTGTTAGTCATGTAAATAAGGTACACAGCATCTTTGTGGGGAATCCTAATGTGGCACTGGTCAGTTTTGCCATCTTGCTAGCCTTAAAATGAGCCATTCCAGAGAAGAGCTGGGAGTGAAGCATGTCCTTGGACCCAAGAGTCATGCACTGAGATGACAGCAGAGAGATGATGGCAACAGAGGCAGCACTACCAAGAGACTGGCATGAGACAGAAGTGGCAGGCTTGCTGGCCTGCAGAGCGACAAAGCTGAGTGCCTTTGGGCAGGAGGCTTGCTGTTGGAGTGGGGTGCAGCTATCAGCAGAGCTAAAAAGAGCTTTGTAAGTATATGTGAACTGCTGTATGGAAAGTTAATTTGCTCTGTAAATCTTCATCCAAATCACAATAAAAATTTTTTTTAAAAAAAGAGCTTTGTAACACTTGCTCAAGCATGGCAGAGTGCAAGCCGAGAGACTGAGAGCCAAAAAAAAGCGTGTCTATGGGCATGGCAGAGGGGAGGCTGTCTTGATATGAAGCATTGTATCCTGAGCATTCCTGAACCTGAGTTGCAACCTGTTACTTTCCTAATAAACCCCATAATTGTCTATGAGTTCTGTGTGGCCATTGCAACAAATTATCAAACCCAGCAGAGAAGTAAAGAGTGCCCTGGGAAGGATGATTGGTGTCAGAATTGGTAAAAAGGTTGGAGGGTGGCAGCATGTCTGACCTCTTATTCATAGGAATCAGTGTTGGGCTGTTGTTGCTGATACCAATTCTGTTTCCCCTTCATGAAGTTAAGAGGAGGTTGGAGGATGCCACCCACAGGCTCTTTTTACATTACCTAACCTTATGCCCCAGTTTCTGCTTGGTAAAATATATTGGCTTGCTGTGAAAAGTTAAATGAGGTAATTTACATGAATGATTTATTATATTACCTAGCATGTAACCAGTATCAACTGCTGTTGAGTAGAGGCCAACTCACGGCAACCCCACAGAGTGGCCTTTAATAAATGTTGGTAAATATTACTGATACTTGCAGTTGCAGTGTCAAAAGCTCAACAACAGCAGCATAAATATTATTGTTATCTAATCTTTAAAGTTTTTCAACTGGTTTTAAAAAATATTATAAATATGACCTCTGTAGGGGAAGTAAAAAAATATGGAAATATACAAAATAAAGTCAATGTCTCATCCCTCTCTCCTTACCACTTCTACCTCTTCTCTAAGGATAGTCATGAAACAATTTGTTCTACTGCCTTTAAATAAACCCAAAATAGGGTGGCCCTCAAAGAATAACTTCCACTGAAATGCTACAAAAGATATCTACATCCTTTTTGGTTTGACCATCTTAAAATACCACATGATCAATATTAATGTTGATGATGGTCAGAATAAGGAAATAAGTTGAAGGCAGTGTGCTTTGAAGGAATGGTTTCTTTCATGTAGTCTAAAAATACCTTGGAATTTTTGGCAACTCCCAGTTAGGTGTGAACTCTTATATATTAGTAACTTCCGTCTCTGTTCATGTCTATACGACCCTCCAGTCCACTGTTAATCTCTAAGTATCACTGATAAGAGATTCATGGACACTACAATAGGATGCTTCCGAAGAACTGGAAGACTTAAGGATTATGGATGCTTTCTGAGCTGCAAACTGGTAATTCCATACCTAACAGATGTGATTAGCTATCTGGTGGAGTAACACCTGTCTACAAACATCCCTAATTTGGGGGTAGACTTACATCCAAAATTCCAACTGAGATTCCAAACCAAAAACCCACTGCCACCGAGTCAACTTCAATTCATAGTGACACCCACTGGGTTTCGGAGGTGGTAAATCTTTATAGAAGTAGACTTCTAGGTCTTTCTTCTGTGGAGTGGCTGGTGGGTTTGAAGTGCCAATCTTCTGGTTAGCAGTCAAATGCCTGAGGCACTGTGCCATCTCTGAGAGACACTTTTTTCAATTAGTCAAATCTAATCTCTTGTTTCATCTGCCTAGAGAAAAACTATGGGAATCCAAAGTAGGTTGGTTAATTTAAAATGTAGAAAGTGAAGGCACCAAAAATATCAAAGATTGGCAGACTTGTCCAGCACTGTCCAAAGGAGGGGACACTTTGACCTGTGGACTTTCATTACTGTTTCTCAGACTCTGTTCTAACAAAGTAACCTTCTAATTATAATCTGGCTTCTCAACTGGCATGACTACAAGAATAGGACATGCCTGGACAGTGATGTTTTTATTCTGGTTTACCTGGTAGTTCTACATTTTTCAGATGAAGAAAATGGCATTCTGGCTCATAGGTCAGACTCTTATGACAGTAAGGAGTGTTATCCAGTTTTGTTGGCTCTGATCAGCTCTAGGTACAGAGGTTCTACTCAGAAGGACTGAACACCAAACCTCAATAATGGGGAACAGGGATAATGCCATCCTTGGAAAACCACACAGAGCACAACCGGCTGGTCTTTCCTAGCAACACCCCATCTTGCTGTGTTCTTCCATCACTTACAACATCTCCTTCTGAAGATCAGATGCCACAACCATCCTATTTATCATTTGTCTCTCTTGACTAGTAATGTAAACTCTGACAGTGGGATTTTTATCCATTTTTGTTCACTGTTAAGTCCTGTGCCCTGAACAGTGTCTGGCATGCAGAAGACTCTCACTAAATATTTGCTGAATGAATGAAAAAAAAAAAAAAAGGTAAACCACTAACTAAACCTAATGGCCTTAAGAAGTAAAATTAAATTTAAACTTGCCAAGCCTAAGACTTGATGACAAAGTGTCCACATTCACATGATAAAAAGAACAAATTCAATAAATAAAAAAAAAATGTCCTTGGAACAAATCACTTACATAGTGCTTTACAAATTACAAACAGTAGTAGGAAAACAATCATGATAATTTATGAGGTAGATACTATTATTATTCCTATTACACAGGCCAGGAAGGTTAAGAAACTTGCTCAAGGTCACAGAACCTGACCAGTGGCAAGCCCAGAATCAAGAATGGGAAGTGTGGCTCCAAGAGTCTACACTTTGTACTATGCTGTTCTGCCTGTCTATATGAAACTTTATTCCAATCTAAAGTGCTCCTACCTACTTGACCCAATGATCAAGAACTTACCCACGACACTTTGCAAGAGGACCTAGGTATGCTAGAGACTAAGGATTTAACTAATGTCTCTTCTTGTTTTCAGCCCTGGGCACTCAATTGTTCAGAACAGGAGAAAGAGATTAAAATCAAAATAGCCTTCCTGAGAAGCAGCAGATTATAAACCAAAAAGAGAAAAATGTGTACTTTATTCCTGGGGACTCTTCAAGTACTACCAGAAGCTGAGTAAGTATTGTTCTGGGATAGGCTTTGGGATAGACAGGTTAAGAGTCTTGCATACTTTGGCATACTTCCTATCCAGGCACTGTGAGGTTAACACCAAGGGAGTTAACAGGGATAGACTCCTTTAGCAGGCAGAGCCTGGTACTGCTACCTCTGCAGGTACACTACTGCTTCTCCCTCCTCTACTCTAAGACAGGTGTCAGAAGGCAATATGACAATTTTTTGCCATGGATATCCTTACTCAAATTTAAGGAATCCAAATATTTTCTTTCCTGCTTTTATTTTCCAATTTGACAAATATATATATATATATATATATATATATACGGATATTGGGAAAGAAGGAAGAATGGAGAGGAACAGATGAAACAAAATTGACAAGTATAAGACTGATATTTGTTGAAGCTGGTTGATGGGTATGTGGGAGTTCATGGCACCATTCTCTCTTCTTTAATAAATGGTTGAAATATTTCATATGTTTTTTAAAATAATACTCTCTTAAGCTCAGTCATCTGACTTCTCTGATTAATTAATTCATTCAACCTATTACCCACAGAGCTGTGTCAAGTACTATGGAGAATAAAGAAATGAAAGAGAACACTATCTGCCTTCAAGAAGCTTACTATATAGTTGAGGAGACATGTAAACAATTAATATAAGAAAATAAACAGATGATATGATTGCAGTAGAAGCCAAGAACTATGAGAACATGTACTAGGAAGGAATGATTTATTCCTACTCATAGGAATTGGTAGCCTTTGAAGGCTAAATAGGATTTCCACAAATAAAGAAAGAGAAAAGTGCACTTTAGGTTGAGAAAACATACATGTCAAGTCATGCAAGTGGGAAGACACAGGTATATTCTAGGGAAAAGGTCTGGCATGGCTAGCACATCAGGTTTATAGAGACATATTGGGGAGATGAAGCTAGAAGGGTGTGATATGGACCTGTTCTAAGAAGTTCATGTTTACTCTAAAAAGAGAAGGGGAATCAGCAAGAATAGAGTTTTGTTTTGTGGGTACAGAAGGAAAGGGTAAGGAAAAGATAATAAACCTAAAAATCAGGTTGAAAAGGCTCATTTTGATCTACAAGAAAAAGTACAAATTCCTAAGCATGGCACTTCATGGATGCTTATTCATTCAACTCATTTAAATCTGAATATGACTGTGTGCCTGGCTGTTTATGTGCTGGAAAACCGCAGTAAACAAAGCAGACAAGATCCCAGACTGCTGGTATTTACATTCTACTGAAGGAGACAGACGATAGACAAGATAAATAGGTACAGTGAATAGCAGCAGTTATCAGAGTTTGGTCCTGACCTTCTCTACTCATGCCTGGTATCACTCACACCAATCTAAGAACCTATCCCTTCCGGTATGTTGCAGTTACTCAGTTATTAACACTGTCACCTTCCCTCTCTTTATCTCTTATATCTTACGCCTTCTTAGAAATTTCTCTCAGATTCAGCTTTTCTTCTTCATGTTCATTGTATAAATACAGTCTAGGTCTATGGAGCCCATAATTTAGATGACTGCAGTAACAGTCTTACTAATCTTCCTACCTCAGATTCCTCTCCTCTTTTCCTGTGGCTGTCAATGAGATATTTTTTAAAAACACCATTTTATCAGGTTGCTCTTAACACAAGAACCTTCATGGATCCTTATTACTTTTTTTTTTTTTTTTAAAGAACTTAATTGAGATATAATTTACATACTACACAATTCATCTATTTAAAATATATAATTCAATGGTTTTTCAGTATATTCACAGAATTGTGCAACCATTACCACAAGCAACTTCAATACATTTTCATTAGTCAAAAAGAAACCCTGTACCCATTTGCAGTTACTCATTTCCCCTCAACCACTATGGCCTTACGCAGCCACTAATCTACTTTCTATCTCTGTACCAAAAAAAAAATCAGTTGCTGTTGAGTTGATCCTGACTTATGGCGACCTCATGTGTGCAGAGTAGAGTTCTGAAGGCTGTTACCTTTCAGAAGCAGACCACCAGGCCTTTCTTCTGAAGTTTGAGAGAGATTCATAGGAGGTAATTTCTGAGCTTAACTTTAAGGATGAGCTTACATGTTAAGAGTCAATAAGGTGATGCTATGGGAACTGTAGAATTCGTTTTGAACATCTGTGTGGTTTAAGCTGTTCCCAGTGAAGTGTCATCCACAAACTTGAAATAGTGAAAAATGTCTTCTGAGAGTTAACTTTACAATTAACATATAACAAAACCAAGTACAACCATGTGCTGCATAATATCTGTTTGGAAAATGTCTGACCACATATATGTCCGTGGTCCCATAAGGTTAAAAGAGAATTAAGAAACCTTGATCAGAGAATGGGATGCAGTGAACGCAGCAGCTTTCCACATGCAACACATGTATCTCATGTCTCTTGTATACAAAGCAATTATGCTAGCAGGCATATAATGCCACAGCACATATATTAACAATAATACATAAGTCTTGATAGTCATAATAAATACCTATGTTACCATATTATGTATGTATTATACTTTCTATTTAAAAAGTTTACCATATAACAGTGTATGATGCTTCAACTCCATAGGTGGCAGCATTAAATCTAGTGTATTGTGCATCTCCAGTATTATCTGTTTAACTTTCTTTTGAAAATTTTTCTTTTGATTAGCAGCCAACAATAAAAAGAGAACATGATATACCTTCAAGAAGCTTACTGAATAGTTGAGGTGACAACTATATTTTTTATTAATTTTATTTCTTCACCTTGATCTCTCAAAGTTTTTCCTTTTCTTACCACAGTATAATCTGTGAAAGCCAAAACCTGTGTAAGGCAGAAATGTGTCAGAGCAGAAGAACTCAAATATTTTCCATTAATAGAGAGTGACAGAAAAGTGGAAAGATTTGCACCCTGTCAAAGGCAGAAAATTTGTGAGACCTGGAAAAACAAGGCAGTCCTGCCAAGTTCTGGCTGTCATAGGTTTCACTATATTTTCTAGTCAACTGAGCCTTATTCTCAACCCTGGGCAAGCCTTTTGCATTTTTTCCTTCTGTTAACTTGGAACATGTTTCTGTCATATCTTCTCAATGCTGGCTTTTTCAGGTCTCAGCTCAAAATGACCTCCTTAGAGAGAAAGGTTACCCCTAACTCTATCAATGAAAGAATGTCCTGCACCCCTAACTACACATATTATTTAATCTTTAACTTTTCTCCTAACTTCCATCACTATTTGAAAAGCATTACATATTTGATTTGTTATCTGCCCTAAAGAAAGTTCCATGAGAACTGAAACCTTGTCCTTTTTGTTCCTAGCTATACCTCCAGTTTCTAGAACAGTGACAGATATTAAAAAATCAATAAGTATTTCCTAAAAGAATAACAATACTGTCCCCAATTCAGTTCTGAAAAATTAGTCTAGAACACTCAATTTGGACTGTCCAGCCTGAAGTTACCAATAGCAATGTTCAAAAGTTACTCCTTTCAACTGCTCCCCTATTTACACTAAGGAGGTGTGTTCCACTGTTTTTGTTAGCAGATTATCAATTGATCCAACTAAAGGAGCAAACAGTCTAGGTCCTCCAAAGTCTATGCTGTTAACCAACTTGAAATCAATTATAAAGTTAAATTTGCACGTACACAATAAAAGAAAAAGGTATGCTCATTTCTGCAGTTTTTATAGAGCAGTAATGCTGAACAATGTAGAACTTTATCATTGTTTAAAGTATAAAAAAAAGAACTCCCACTGTCATTGAGTCGATTCTGACTTATCTTGACCCTACAGGACAGAGTAGAACTGCCCCATAGCGTTTCCAAAGCTGTAAATCTTTATGGAATCAGACTGCCTCATCTTTCTCCCATGAAGTGGCTAGTGGGTTCAAACCATGGACCTTTTGGTTAGCAGCCAAATGCTTCAACCACTACGCCACCAGAGCTCTTTTTGTTTAAAATATAGAACATTGTAATTTGTAGTTTTATATAAAGTACTCAGAATTTCAAAAACTTGAGTTTAAATAAACAGGCACTTATTATATGACTAGTTTAAACATTCAAAATAAAGACATACCTCCTAAAGCCCCACTGTGGTCTAGACTTTTCTTTTTAAAGCCATTAGAGACGATCAAAACAGGAACAACAACAGAAAACAGCCAGCGCCAAGGAGAAATAGGCCGTAAGTTACCTGAAAAATTACAAAGGAATAGCACAAATTTTATGAAGCCTACATAGCTCAGCTTTGGCATTAAGTTTTGATAACTACACTCTGAATAAAAATACTATCATAATTTGTTTAAGAAACAGAGATGAAGTAACCAGAGTAAAATATTTACATTGAGACCTGTATATTTTCAAAGGGCTCATCTTACTGGCTATATATATATTACTTACTTACTTACATTACTAAAATGGCTATATGCGTATTGCCCAAGTTTTGAGAACCATTTACAGCCATATGTAATAGTGGGTATTTCATATATGTTTGAGAATTTGATGCGAATCTCTAGTTCCACATGTTTTTTAAAGGAGGTACACATTAAGTGTCAAAACCACATAGAACAGATTCCTTTCCTAACAAGATCTAATTCTTCCTCTTTCTGCCTTTTGAAAAGATTGAAAAATCAAACAAAACAAAACAAAAAACCCATGTATCATTCTCATAGACTATACAACTGATTAGGAGCTCTGGTGGCATAGTGCCTAAGGCATTTAACTCCTAACCAGAAGGATGGCGGTTCAAACCCACCAGCCACTCTGAAGGAATGTTGGGCAATCTACTTCCCTAGTGATATTGCTTCGGAAATCCAAGGAGGGGTCACTATGAGTGGGATCTGACTTGAAGGCAGTGTGTAGTAGCAGTAATAGCATACAACTGATAAACAACTAATTTTTTTCCAAAGGTTGCATTCAGATAACAGATGTTTTCTTTGGCTAGCACAATGTTTTCAAACAATTTCAGCTAATATTTAAAGCATAGATTTCACATAAAAATCTAGATTATTGGCCTCTGTGTTAAAAGTGGGAAGTTCTGGCCCACATAGCAGAATTGACTCAACGTGAAAAGAGGCCACCTCCTTTAGAGAGCCCATGGCTTTCCCATTCAATGTTTCCACCACTTCCAGCAAGCTCCAATAGCAGCAGCTGAATGGTTTATACATATATGTTGTTGTTGTGGGCCGTCGAGTCAGACCCGACTCATAGTGACCCCTCCTTGGGTATCCGAGGCAGTATCACTATGGAAGTAGATTGCTCAATCTTTCTTCCAAGGTAGTGGCTGGAGGATTTGAACCGCCTGCCTTCTGGTTAACAGTCAAGTGCCTAAGGCACTATGCTACCAGAGCTCCCTTTATACACACACACACACACACACACACATATACATACACACACACATACATACATATATAGATAAAACCCAGAAAAAAACTTCATCCAATTCTGCATCATAGTGACCCTACAGGACAGGGCAAAGCTGCCCAATAGGGTTTCAAAAGCTGTAAATTTTTATGGAAGCAGACTGCCTGTCTTTCTTCCACAGAGCAACTGGTGGGTTTGAACCATCAACATTCTGGTTAGCAGCCAAATGCTTTAACCACTGTACCACCAGAGCTCCTTTGGTTTCTTTATAGTAAAGAAAACATGAGCTATTGCTTGTGCGTACCTTTCTTGCAAAAATGGGAAAACGAAAGACAACTAGCCAGATGTTCAACAAATATGGGAAAATACTATTTCTGGAGATGAAAACTATTCCTGTGCGTTTCATATTCAAAGACCTGGACAACTTCATTCATTTGGATTATGTGCCCAACCCAGAGAGACACTTAAATTTATAAATTCTGCTTTATTCTATTCAATAAGAATCTTCTTCTTGAATCATTTTGAATGAACAGCCCTGAGGACTTCTACATTTGGAGAACACCCATCTGATTATGTGTATGTCTGTTTGCAAATAGACTAAAATTTGAAATGGCCAACACTTATAAGAGTTCACTTTCTCACTCTTCTTTTCACCTTTTCCTTTTTTTGTGAACTGAGCAATATTCTGTTTTTTTATCCCTATAATAACAGAATATTTCTCAGTTCACAAAAAAAGGAACTGAGTCCCAAGGAAGTTTGGGTCAAGGCATGTTTATGTTGTAAAGCAGCTTCAAAACTTTAATGAACTGAGCCCAAGTACCTTATATTTATGCCAAGCAACTTCAGGATTCAAAAGAAGTTGTTCTTTTGACATTACCAGATGGCAGACAAATCCTCCAAATCTCAAATGACATGATTCCATCTGTTATTTTTACAGGACACATGAAGCTGACAAATTTATTTGCTAATAATCTTTTTCCAAATGGAAAGTATCACAGTATTTGCTTTACATTTTCACCTGATTTATCTTTACACCAAGACAGATGTAATAATTATATAAAATGGAAAGATATATTCTGAAGTAGATATAACTAGTATAATCACAACAAACAATTATTAAAGACTTTAAAACCTTCAAGGCTCTATATATTTTCATGTCAGCAAATTAAATTCAATCAGTAAATTAAATTCAGGTTATGGAAGTTACGTAAAAACAACCATTCATAACTATTCAGAAGATATGCGTTTTAGATTTCACAACGATATAATCTTAAATTCCACTGATCACACCACAGAAAAACAACTCGGAACATTCATACTCACCATAATAGGTACTTGCAGTCATAGACATAATCCAGAAAACTAAAGAAATGGAAACAATCAGGCTCAATATTACTATATTTGTTATCATCTTTATATATCCTTTGCATATATTGTCGTCCAGATCTGTCATGGAAAATATATAGCCTTTCTGAGAAAAAGTCATTTAAGTTGCCAGCAAAACACTGGTTTCGAGGTGAACACAAATGGTAACATCTTCCACCGATACAAAAAGAATATATATACACATAATATAAAACGAAACTATTTCCGGAAACTGCTGCTGGTGGGGAGCTCGAACTCCTACGGCAAGGTTAACGCCTTACTGTAAAAGCAAAGTGCATCCTCAAAGAGCGCGAAGGTCTACTCAGAATCGCCGGTCACTTTACACCTGAACTCCGAGGTCAGGAAGGTAAAAAGGAAAGAGGAGGTAGCCAATCCGCTGGCCCAGTAAGCACCAGGACGCCTGTTCAGCGCCCCGAGTCCTCCCACTCGGACGGGGGCGAGTAGCCGCCGCAAAGGGGTAGGGTGCAGGGCCCGAGCCTCGGAGAGTTTGAGTAGCGATCCAGGTTTGGCAGAGCTCCGCCTCAGAGTCCAAGTCCAGTCGGCTAGCGGCGATACCCCAAGAGCTCAGCCGGTGCCTCACCCTCTGCCTCTGGCACTTCGCGTCCCCTGACTGCGCGCATGCGCCGATGCCGGCCACTCCGAAGCCAGGGGACGTAGCCTTGCTCACGTGAGCACTTTAAGAGCAGCTCTGTGGGCGGGGGAGCCCAGGGGACACGCAAGGGTGACGCCATTGAGGGCTGGCGAGATCCTAGGCATGGTGGTTTCGTAATGCTTCTCATGATACAGACATCAAAAAGCTTAGGTCTTTGTGTTTTGGAATATACCCAAACGCCCAAAAATGAAACTACCATCAGGGTAGTAATAGAATAGATGCAAGTGAATTTAGATCCAGTAAGTTTCGTAGTGCCTAATGCATCTGACTGCTAACCTGAAGGCTCTCGGTTGAAACCCACCAGCCACTCCTCGGAAGGTTGGTTGGGCAATCTACTTGGTAGTGATACTGCCTCGGAAACCCAAGGAGGGGTCGCTATGATTCGGATTCCACTCGAGGGCACATAACAACAAACAACAAAGTTTCAGACTTCTTTCACCTACTTGGGTCATTGGTCAGAAGAGACCTTTCCCTGGAGAAGGATATCATGCTTGCTTGGTAAAGTGGAGGGTCAGGAAAAAAAGGGGAATACCCACAAGAGGGATTGACATGGTGGCTGCAACGATGGGCTCCAGTATAGCAAGGATTGTGAGGGTGGCCCATGACTAAGCAGTATTTTGTTCTGCTGTGCATAGGGTCACTGTGAGTCGGAGCTGACTCAACAGAACTTAACAAGAAGTTCACTTCAAAGGAGGTGCAGTGGGTAAGATATTAGGTAACTTGAAGTTTGGCGGTTCAAACCCACCAGCTGCTTTGCGGGAGGAAGATGATGCAGTCTACTTCCCTAAAGATTCAGTCTTGTAAACCCCATGGAGGTCGCAATGAGTTGGAATCGGCTCCATGGCAGTATTTTTTTTTTTTTTTTTTTTTTAATTTAATGTCAAGCATTATAGTAGAATGCTTTTTAAATCTCTGATGAGTTTGGATAAGAATGGCGACGATAACTAGAGCTATGTGACTGACTGAGAAGTATGCGATTAAGGATTTTAAGTCTGTTTGGCCTAAACAGATTGAGCTGGTTATAATCATACCTCATAGGGAGAGTGTAAGGAATGGATCTGCTATTTTGTCTGTTACCGGGTCTTGTAGAATTGAAATTCGTAGTATGCCGTATCCACCTAGCTTTAGGAAGATTGCGGCCACTGCTATAGATCCTGCGATTGGGGCTTCAACGTGTGCTTTTGGGCAGTCAGGTGTAATCCATATAGGGGTATTTTTACTATGAAAGCTATTATGCATGCTGTTGTTGTTGTTACGTTCCATTGAGTCGAACCCCACTCATAGCGACCCCTCCTTGGGTTTCCGAGGCAGTATCACCAGGGAAGTATATTGCCCCATCTTCCTTTCGAGGAGTGGCTGGTGGGTTTGAACCGCCAGGCTTCTGGTTAGCAGTCAAGTGCCTTAGGCACTGTGCTACCAGAGCTCCCGTATGCATGCTAGTCAGAGAAAATGGGACGATCATAAGTGGGGGAGGGGCTGCATTCATAGTTGTATAATAAGGAAGTTGACTGTTCCAAGTGAATTTTGAATTCATATGAGAGCCACTAATAACGGTAGCGATCCGATGAGTGTACAGAATAGGAAGTATAGGCCTGCGTTTAATCGTTCTGTTTGATTCCTTCAATGGGTAATAATAATCAGACTTGGAATAAGGGTAGCTTCAAACCCAAACTGGAATCACACTATAGATGATTTTCGGTGCATTTCCAATTAACAGTATACCAAATATTTTCCTTATGTTTTACAAAATCATTCATTTTTAATAGTTGCATAGTATTTAGGGAGCTCTGGTAGCATAGTTGCTAAGGCACTTGACTGCTAACCAGAAGGCTGGCGGTTCAAACCCACCAGCCACTCCTCGGAAGGAAGGTTGGGCAATCCTACTTCCGTAGTGATACTGCCTCGGAAACCCAAGGAGGGGTCGCTATGAGTCAGGGCTGACTCCACGGCACATAACAACAACAACATAGTATTTTATGTAATGAATGTATTATAAACAAACCTCTATGATTAAAAATATTTTTTGTTATTAAAAACAATGCCTTGGTAATCGTATCTGCAATAAATCTTTTTACGGCTGGCGGTTCAAACCCACCAGCCACTCCTCGGAAGGAAGGTTGGGCAATCTACTTCCGTAGTGATACTGCCTCGGAAACCCAAGGAGGGGTCGCTATGAGTTGGGGCCGACTCGACGGCACATAACAACAACAACAACAACAGTCTCAAATTATTATTGGGATAGGTTCTTAAAAGGGAAATTTTTGTAGCCTTCATCTATCTGGTCTAAATTGTGTAACTAGTATTTGTTGTTGTTGTTATGTGCCGTCAAGTCAGCCCTGACTCATAGCAACCCCTCCTTGGGTTTCCAAGGCAGTATCACTACGGAAGTAGGATTGCCCAACCTTCCTTCCGAGGAGTGGCTGGTGGGTTTGAACCGCCAGCCGTCTGGTTAGCAGGCAAGTGTCTTAGCCACTATACTACCAGAGCTAGTATTTAAAACAGTGCAAATGAAGTTTGGATATAACTTTAGCAACAAAAAATGAAAATAATTCCTCTTTAAGGCTTTACATATTTTTAAAATATTTTTTTATTGTGATTTGGGTGAAAGTTTACAGAGCAAATTTATTTTCCATACAGCAGTTCATACATTTTGTTTCATATTGACTACAATTCCCCACAATGTAACAGCTCTTTTCCCACTTCCTCCCTGTAGTTACCTCTTCTGTCTCCTTCCCTCCCATGCTCCCCAGTCCCCCTCCCCCCCAGCTATCTCCCTGCACTAACACTGCCCTTCTGTTCTTCCATGATTGATCACTCCAAGGAGTGTATCTCTCTGACGTAAATGTCACCCCAGATGTCTGCCTGTTGTTTGGCTGGAAGCCACAGGACTGAGTTCAGTTCCAAACTTGAAGGGTAACTAGGGGCAATGGTTTCAGGGGTCTCAACAGGCACTATCAGATCAGCAAACCTAGTCTTTTTTTTTTCAAATGATTTTGCATTTTGTTCCACATTGTTCTCCCACTCTACCCAGGATCTCCTGCACTAGTCCCCCTGAGTGGTTGCCAGTGGTAGCTGGGCACCATCTAGTTCTTCTGGTCTCATGGTCCTATAAGGCTGAGGGTCACTTGGCCTGCCAGTCCTTTGGACTAATTGTTTCCACATGTGTTTGGTTTTCTTCATTCTTCTTTGCTCTGGATGAGGAGAGACCATCGTTGCACCTAGATGGTTGCTTGCAAACATTTAAGACACTAGTTACTACTTACCAAAGTAGGATGTAGAACAATGTTTTTGAGTAGTATGTTACGCCAATTGAGCTTGATGTCTCCTGTGACCATAGTTCCAAGCCCCACAGGTCCAACTACTTGCTCCTGCAGGATAGCCAACTGTGGCCAAGAAACCACCACAACTTAAGGCTTTACATGTTTTTATTTGGTTTACAGTTTGCTTCACTTTAGGGAAGGGGTTCCATAGAAATCTTTTAGGGGATCAATTTAGGGGAAGATTTCCTCACAAAAGTTTATGTACATTTTTGGAAATAAAAGGCACTATCATAATAGCCTTGGAAAAAAGTTTTTAATGTCAACATACTCAATATGTTTTTGTAAACACAATATACAACTGTTTAATATACATTACAAAAGTATTAACTTTAGAAAGTTTCCAACTGTCTAAATATCAAAAGAATCCCATTCTGGCATAAAGATGAACCACTTTCCATATTATACCAAAATTAAAATTTACCCGTAATCTAACATTGAGAAATGAAATAATACACCAGCATTATAAAGTTTACTGAAAAGATCAACAATTACCTCACAGACTATCTTTGCTATCTTTATTCTTTTGAGACACATATTTGTCCTGTTTTAATAACATAATTTGTATATTAAACAGAGGGTTATACTGTGGAGGGTAGAAAATGGGATTAGGAAACAGAAGACATGTGTTCAGTCCAGAACTTAATGATTACTGGCATTTCTATTCCATGTGCTATAGATAGCACATGGAAAATATTGGCATGAATAATAAATTACATTAACAAAGATTTCTTCATTTGTAAATCGGATATAACACTATCTACTACACAGAATGTGGAATAAGAGAATGAGTTAGATAGCAAAGAGCTCTGTTAACTGTAAGATTCTACATAAATAAAATTATTTTAAAAATCGGTGTTAGAGTTTGTTATTTTGCACAAAACATCAAATTTCACATCAACTCTACTAGTTGGTTTTGTAGTAGTAATTTATAGTTATGCTTCCTTTTAGCAAAAATGTTTGTGTCTATGTTCAATGTTTAATATAAAGGGTAAAAATATCTTACAACTCATTAAAAGTTAACACTGTCTTTTATGTCAGCACCAATGTCCTTCACCTCCTTTAGTTAAATCATTGCAAGAAGAAATGTATTTTGTTTCAAAAGAAAAGTACTAGATTATATAAAAGTCTAGAATTGGATTCTCAATAAATTCCAATTCAACGATATTTGAATATATCAGTGCACCTAACACAAATTTCTTTTGTAACAACTGTCATATTATATTGTAAATATTTGTTTCTCTCAGGAGACCTTGAGTACTTGAGGGCAGAAAACTGCATCATATTCATCCTTAAATCAAATTCCTAGCCTTTGGCTGGTTCTCCGTAGTTCCTCTAGTGTCTAGCATTTAATAGACATAGAATGAACAGAGGATGTGTGTTGTGTCCAGCAGAACACAAAGTGCTATTATACTATAGATTAGTTTTATGGTATGGGTCAAAGTGATAAATGTGTCAACAAACTCAGAACAGGATTTTAAAAAATTCCTTTTAGGTTTTCTCTACAAATTAAACTAGTTTTGAAGGTAGACATGTTAATGAAACAATTTGATTAAGGGATGATGTGGATCATGTTATCAAGCCAAAAGCAAAAACCAAACTCACTGCCATTGAGTCGGATCTGACTCAACGGTTTCCGAGGCAGCATCACTATGGAAGTAGATTGCCCAATCTTCCTTCTGAGGAGTGGCTGGTGGGTTTGAACCTCTAGCCTCTGGTTAGTAGTCAAATACCTTAGGCACTACGCCACCAGAGTTCCTGTTATCAAGACAGTAACATGAAAATGATATGGAGAAGGAAAATCTGCTTTATGATTAGTGTGGCAGTTTAGTCAAGGGTGGCAAATGATAATGAAGAGTAAGTAATGTCAACAACTTTATAATCTTTATGATTTTAAAGGTTTTATGAAGATATTAAGGTATTATTCTGTTATGTTGTGTTACACAACACAACACTAACATGAAGATATTAAAGTATTATTGTAGATAAGAACCAACCTGTATTAATTAAATTGTCTTTTGTTTTCTATTTGAGAAGGTAAAGCCCATGAGTATCTCTATTTGGAAAAACAGTTTATGTTCAAATTATCTGCTCAACCTGTTTTGTGGTATAAAGTGGATAGGATGTTTGTTGATGATTACATTATTTATTTAAAACCATATATGATTATTCCAAGGAGCTACATCCAATTCTTATTGAAAAAAGACTAACCAGGTTTACAACATACTCAAAAGGATTTTCATAAGTATTTGTCATAAGTGCCTGATGAGAACTAAAACAAGCTTTTTTTTTGCGTTTGTGAAACTGAGGTGGTTGGGAGGTATTCCTTATTAAAAGGGTACTAATTCTATAAGAACACTGTTTCTAGGGTCCAAGCAAATGTCATTAAAAAAAATAGTAGGAAAACAAGCAAAGAGTTACAGCAATTTATACTTTTTTATATAGTAATATACTTTCATATGGTAGGGTCAGAACTTGAATTAAGATTAAATAACTTGATTATATAAGTAAATTTTTACATGATTTGATCAAAGCTATTATTTGAAGGAAAGGATTCTATTAAAATTTAGTGAAATAAGGCAAACCTTTTAATTGTTCAAGTGGCAACTATAAGAATACTTCTGATACTTCTATTTTGTAAAACTGTTAACATTTGCATAGCTTTATCATAGACACATATGAAGTGAAACTACATTTCACTTGGCTTATGTACTATAAAGTAACAAATGTTACTCTATTTGACTTTCACTAAAAAAATGGATATAAAAAGCAAGCTGATACATAAATTGATTTCATTTTAAGTTATAAATTGTTAAGTCATAATGTGGTAAATACCTTCCTGTGAATAAATTCTACTGTAGGCTTATGAAAGAAAAAGAAAAGCCTACTACTGATAGGCCATTTCTGAGGTATAGAATATGTTTTAGAAAGTAGTTAAAAAGAAAAAGAGGTTTGGTATGAACTCTGGTAGTGTAGTGCCTAAGACATTTGACTGAACCAGAAGGCTGGTGGTTCAAACCCACCAGCCACTCCTTGGAAGGTAGGTTGGGCAATCTACTTCTGTAGAGATACTACCTCAGAAACCCAAGGAGGGGTTGCTATGGGTTGGATCCGACTTGACGGCAATGGGTTAAGAGGTTTGCTTATCAAAACAAACTGAGTCAAAAGGGGAATGCATGACTTACAACTTTGTACCATGTTTGCTGTTTAATGTACCAATTTTGAAATCAGAAATGTTAATACTTTTATCATGAGAAAAAAGAGTAGTATACATTTGTCGATTAATTAAGGTAAAAGCTAGATCTTGAAATTTGCATTATTCTATAATACATCTTTTTAGAAGGTGAATATAATCAGCTACCAGTTTTTACTAATATGAGGTACTTGTGGCCTTACCTAGTCTGGATGATGTGAAGGTACTTCACACATTCAAAAATAATGTTTTCAAGTTATTTTGCAATCTAACTTAAAATCTTATATTCTTATCTGGTGGTCATGATCAGCTCACTTTCACTGGTAAAAAGACACAAAAAGTTTAAATAAAAGAACTTGCCCTGCCCTTAGGTTTTTTCTATAAATTCTCCAAATCACAGTGCCAATAATTTAATTAATACAAAACCTAGCAATTTTCTAAGGTCATTTTTAAAGTTAATTAACTCCTACTTAGCATCTTACTTAGAATGTGATACCCCAACTTTGGTACTGATAGTTTTTTTTTTTTCTTAATATAAATTAAACATGTAACTTATCAGACTTTTTAAAAAGTAGTTTAAAAAGACCAAAACACAAAATACCTTGCAAACATAAAATTTCCTAACAAAATTTTTAAATAAGTAATTCTCACATAAGGCACTTCCATTAATTTTAAATAAAGTTTCATAAAAAATTGTACATTGTTTTTGTACTCTTCATAAGTTACATAGTAATAATGTTACTTCAAGTAAATCTTTATTAAATACCTAATTTTGGCATAATTGCCTTGAACATTTTTACTTCTGAATGGGAGGAATTGTGGGTTTGAAGTTCCGTGCAAGCTAATGTTAAAGGTATTCTTGGGCTGTTTTAGGTTTAGAGAATTGATGTTTTATCTTGTTGATCTTGTTCAAAAATCTTGAAATTTTCCAAAGGAAGATTAGTTAAGGCAGTTGGTAAAATGTGTTCTGATGTGCCCTTAGGTAATAAGTTATTTGCTTCTAAATTCTTCACCAAACATGTGGCTTTGAGCCATCTTCTTGTTGCTCTGCGTTCTTTCTGTAGGCAAGTTTTCATTTTTCTTTTTAAGCTTGCTATTTCTTTTTCTAGTTTAATTATCCTCTTTTTTGCCTCTATAGGGTTCCTAAAGGCATAACTGTGTTCAAGTAGTACTTGGTGACTACTAATGTTTGATTTAGTTGATCCTGCTGGAGTACAACTGTTGTTTTCCAAAAGATTCCTTGACTTGAGTTTCTGAATCAAATAAAATTAGAGGGTTAAATATAAATTATGGAATATCACAAGTCAGCAAATTTTGTCTAATTTTGGGTAAAATATTTAAACTGCTCTTTAATAACTAATTTTAACATATTGATAGGAAACAGCAACAGCCCATCTCATATAATCATGGATTAAGTTTTTCAACTGGTCGAATTAACTCTAGCCACCTATTTCTTTTTTGTTCTCTCTCCAGACATTCAAACATTGGTTTGGAAATTTCTAAGGTCTCTTCCAAATTATGGAGTATGAATCAATGGATATTTTGGAAATCCTTTGCAATTTTCTTATTAAGATCAGTTAAGAATGTATTTAAACATTTTATTTGTGATATTGAGTTGAGGACCTCTTTTTTTTTTTTTAAAGGTAAATACTATTTCAATTTGATAAATGTTTAGACCCAGGGTTCTACTTTACAACAAACTGAAGGATCCATAAAAACATATTCTCAGGTATCAAACATCAAAAAAAGATTTACCTATTGTTCACAATTACGTAGGCTTTAAAGTGTGGCTAGGAAGTTTTTGGCAAATCAGAAACCTAGAGAGCACTTTTTTTTATCTCTTTTGTTCAGTTACCATCAAATCTTATTATTTTTACCCTCTAAACATCTCCATTATGAATCCTCTTCTTTCCATCATTCTTAATGTCACTGCCTACATCCAGGCCCGTATTAACTGTGGCTGGAATATTAAAAAAACTTCCTCATTGATCTCTCCACCTGGAGTTTTGATCATAATCCATCTTCTTCCACTAGAGTAATTTTTCTAACAGATTTGATATTTCTCTACTGGCTAAATTCCTCTTTCTTTCCCCATTATCTAAAAGAAGAAAAAAATCTAGATGGCATAATATACCATTTATGTGAATGGTATATACCATTTGGTATGGTCCCATTCTGTCATTAGCCATCTTCATTGATACTCCAGCAGTACTAACCCACTTACAGTTCCCAGAATATATCATATCCTTACTACATGGGTCTTCCATTCATTCAACATTTACTGAAAATGTATTATGAATTCTTAGACACAAAAATGAATAAATAAGACACTCTGGTTCCTGTCCTTATGAAACCTGTAGGTGCTGGTGTCTTCCCTGGGAACTTTTTTCGTGATTCTTCACTAGACTGTAAGCTCCTTTATGGCAAGGACTTTAACTTTGTATCCTTAGCATCTAACTTAGATTCTGGCATAAAGTTTAATATTTTTGAATGAATGAATAAAATGGCAAAAACAAGGTACATTTCAAGTTCAATAAACATGTAAGTAGATACTATGTATGTATTAAGCACTTTTTGAAGTGCTGAGGATTCAGAAGTGAGTAAGACAAAGTTCTTGTCCTCCTGGACCTTTTCTAGTATCTGTGGTAGTTTACCACAACCTCTTGTTCCTGCAATTAACTTACACGCATTTACATATGTAACTATCACAAATAACTCAAGAAAAGCAGTGCTTTCTCCTTTTTCAGATGAAAAGATGTCTATTCCTTTTGCAAAGCTAAACCCTCTATTTCTGTTACTCATTTTTCCCTTTCTTACCATTTGGAAACACTTTCTCAGAGTGTTTTCCTCTCTGATCAGATCTTCCCTAACTAGATAAAACACTGCTTTAATTCATTCATCCTGTACCTTAATTGCCTCCCTCCTTTTAAAGATCACTTTATAACATTTTGATTATTTCCTATTAACCCCTCAATAAGTTGGCTTTTGTTCTTACCATGCTACTGCATGGTTTAAAATAAAGAAGGGAGTGTGTCAGGGTTGTATCCTTTCACTATACTTAATTCAATTTCTATGCTGAGCACATAATCCGAGATGTATCAGGATTGGAGGAAGACTCATTAACAACCTGTGATACACAGATGACACAACTTTACTTGCTGAAAGTGAGGATGACCTGAAGCAACTACTGACGAAAATTAAAGACTACAGTCTGCAGTATGGATTATACCTCAATATTAAGAAAACAAAAATCCTCACAATTGGTCCAATAGATAGTTTCACAATGGATGGAGAAAACACTGACGTTGTCAACGACTTCATCTTACTTGGTTCTACAATCAACACCAACAGAAGCAGCCATCAAGACATCAGATGATGTATTGCATCGGGCAAATCTGCTGCAAAAGACCTCTTTCAAGTGAAGAGCAAAGATGTCTCCTTGAAGACTAAGGTGAGCCTAATCCACGCCATAGTATTTTCAATTGCCTCTTATGCACGTGAGAGCTGGACAATGAGTAAGGATGACTGAAGAAGAGTTGATGCTTTTGAGTTGTGGTGCTGGAGAAGAATGCTAAGAGTACCATGGTCTGCTAAAAGGACTAACAAATCTGTCCTGGAAGAAGTGCAGCCAGAATGCTCCTTTGAAGAGAGAATGGCCAGATTTTGTCTTACCTACTTTGGTCACGTTGTCAGAAGGAACCATTCCTTAGAGAAGGATATCATGCTTGGTAAAGTGGAAGGTCAATGAAAAAGGGGAAGGCCCTCAATGAGATGGATTGACACAGTAGCTGCAACAATGGGCTCAGGTATAGCAAGGATCGTGGGGCTGACACGGGACTAGGCAGTGTTTCTTTCTGCTGTGCATAGGGTCACTATGAATTGGAGATTAGTTGATGGCACCTAACAACAACATGAGGAGCTATGGTAGCAAGTGCCTAAGGCATCTGACTACTAATCAGAAGGCTGGCGGTTCAAACGTACCGGCCACTCCTCGGAAGGAAGATGGGGCAATCTAAGTCCATAGTGATACTGCCTCGGAAACCCAAGGAGGGGTTGCTATGAGTTGGGTCCGGCTCGACGGCACATAACAACAACAACAACAACAACAACAACAACCACCTATTGTATTTGTTCTGTGCGAGGTCAAGAACTCTTTCCTGAGTTCCACACTGTAGATCTTCAAGCATAGCTTAAATGTGTGAGCTCTATGAAGCTTTCTGTTCCCTCAGAGTATATATATATACTTTGGTGTAACTCTGGGTGCTACTTCCTCTTAAAAGTACTTAGCACATGCAATTTGTGTATTATCTTAAAATCAAAACAGGGTGATACTGGAGGTTTCATTACTCCCATGATTTCTGTTTTACTTATGGGTCAATTACTGATAAAAGATAGTAATGTAAAATTCCAATATAATAAAACAATTTATACTGGGGAAAGAATACTGCAATCAGGAGAACAGAACTTTAAATCTAGCCTGTACCTTTTTGCACAAGAGGAAGGTTTGCAACTTACATTTTTTTTTGTATTTTATTTATTTAACATATTTTATTGTGATATAGGTGCAAAATACAAAGTAGATTCATTTTATTCTCAACAGTTCATGCACATTTGGTTTCACAGCCCCAACTACAATTTTCAACAATATAAAACTCTCCTCTCTGCAACTAACCCCCTTCCTGTCCTGTGTCCTTCTTATCTATGCATTCCTCTCTGTCCAGCTCTCCCTCTATGGAAATGCCCATCTAATGTCCCATGGCTGACTGATCTAAGGGGTGTACCTCCCTGGGATAGGTGTTCTGCTTGTAGGGCTTTCTACTGCTTGGCTGAGAGCTATTCCATGGAGGAAAAAAACCGAACTCACTGCCGTTGAGTCGATTTTGACTCATAGAGACCCCTCCAGGGGTTTCTGAGGAGGTATCTCTACGGAAATAGATTGCCCAATCTTCCTTCCGAGGAGTGGCTGGTGGGTTTGAACTGCCAGCCTTCTGGTTAGTAGTCAAATGCCTTAGATATTACGCCACTAAGTAAGTCCAATTCCAGGCCTGAAGGATAACGCTGGGGCCCGAGTCTGGGGGGTTCCACCAGTCTTTGTCCAATCAGTAATTCTGGTCATTCTTGTATTTTGGAATTGTATTCCACATTCTTCCTCACACTCTATCCAGGATCTAGATTTGCAACTTTCTTGAAACATATGACCATACATTTCAATATATTCTGAATATTTGCATTGTATAAATAAAAAGGAACAAGCCTTCAAAATGGTAAAAATAGGATAAAAATAAAGTAGTATTACCTACCATAGACTTTATATGGGTACAAAAATCAAAAATGGTTGGAACAGCATCCATTTTAAGTCGTCGAGTTTGACCTGTTAGGTCAAAACAGGAGGCTTCAAAGTGCTTTGAACAAAGAAAAGTGTGTTTTCCTGGCACAAAGTTTTTACGCCTAACCAGACGAATCCATTCTTTTCTTCTTTTAGGATCCAAAGGAAACCTTTAAAAAAAAAAAAAAAAAAAGCAACTGAAATTCTAACCATCACATTTTTGGTTGCACCTAAATATTTAAAGAAAATTTAAAAGATGATTTTAAACTCCTAATATCCACTTTAACACACAAAAACCAATTCATGCTAATTTTTGTAAATTATATTTATATATCTAGATATATATACATTTGTGAATATCTGCCTCGAGTGCTTTTGTTTTTCAGGGTTCTTAAGAGCCATTTCTTTCTAACCCAGACCTAACCATGCACAGTACAAAGAAAACAAAACTAAACTGATCCAGAGCAAATTTATGTAGAACTATTACAAGCGGGAGTAATTCAGTATGCTTGGACCTATTGGTAGTGTACACGGCCAAGGCAAATCAGATATCTAATGATGAAATTTTTTTCAGGAAAGGCTAGACAGATTTTGGTGCTGTTTCACTTGGGTCCTTTCATAATGGCACATACCACATTGTTCTAAAATTTTTTCCATTTTAATAAATTTCCAGTGAAATAAAAGTAAATTATAAATTTACCGAGGACAGGGATCATATCTTTTCGTCTATTCAACAGCATAGTGTCTTGCAAACAGTAGAGAGTCAGCAAAAATTTGCTAGATGAATGAGTACAGAAGAGGTAAATTAATAATTCACTGCATTACTTCCATGTAGTTAAACTACATATATTCATAACAAATCAATTCTTAAGCAATACAGTGCAATAGAAAGCTTAATTATCACAAAAGAGAAAAAATTCTGCTGCCAAGCCCAGCAGGAATGTTCTTCCTTTAATGTTTATTTAAAATACAAAATATACTGCTATGTACGCAGTGTATATCCGTTAAGGAAGAGCCAAATATGAGACTATCTCTGAAAATTCTAGTGGTAACTATGTTAACTGAGTTAGAAACACAAGAATCAAGCCTCATTTGTAATATTTGAGTTTAGCTCCAGTGTAGGGGCTTTGTTTTTCACTTCTTATCCTTGGAACAGAAAAATCTGTCCTAGAAGTATAGCCAGAATGCTCCTTTTAGAAGCAAGGATGAGACTTTGTCTCACATGCTCTGGACATGTTTGTCAGGATAAGCATGACTCAAAATGGGAAGAAACAGCTGCAAACATTCATTAATACTGGAATGTGTAGTACATAGTAAATACTACATAATAAACGCTATTATAAAAGTAATTGCAAGTGATACACTACATAATGTGGACAAACTTGGAGGACATTATGCTCAGTGAAATAAGTCAATCACAGAAGGACAAGTATTGTATTAGTCAGTTATTGTAAAAAGTCAAGGAAAGGTTTATATATTGTCTGGTTACCTAGTGCTGCTCTGACAAGAAATACACCACAAATGGGATGGCCTTAACAAACAGGAGTTTATTCTTACAATTTGGAGGCTTAAGCCCAAATTCAAAGTGCCAGGCTCCAAGGGCTAGGTGAAAGCCCCTCAGCCTTGGGCTTCAGTTTTGCCTCCAGCTCCTGGCCCACTGAAGCTAGAGGCATTTGTCAACCTTGGGCTTCTCAGAGGCAGCAGCCAGCCAGTTCCTTCATGGTTGACCTTCCCAATGCTACACGTCGTCTAATGTCCTGACTGCTGCTTCCATTGGCATCGATTGTAGAACCAAGCAACGTGAATTCTTTGACAACCTCAATCTTCTCTCCATTTATTGTGATGATGCTCATTGGTCCAGTTGTGAGGATTTTTTTTTCTTTATATTGAGATGTAGTCTATACTGCAGACTGTATTCTTCAAACTTCATCAGTAAGTACTTCAAGTCATTCTCACTTTCAGCAAGCAAAGTTGTATCGTCTGTGTATCTCAGGTTGTTAATGATTCTTCCTCCAATCCTGATGCCACATTTTCCTTCATATAGTCCAGCTTCTTTGATTATTTGCTCAGCATATAGATTAAGTGTGGAGAAAGAATACAACCGTGACACACTCCCTTCTTGATTTTAAACCATGTAGTGTCCCCTTGTTCCATTCAAACGACAGCCTCCTGGTCAAGGTACAGGTTCCTCATGAGTACAATCAAGTGTTTGAGAATTCCCATTCTTCTCAGTATTATCCATAATTTGTCATGATCCACACAATCAAATGCCTTTGCATAGTCAATAAAACACAAGTAAACATCTTTCTGTTATTCCCTTCCTTGAGCCAAGATCCATCTGACAACAGCTATAATATCCCTTGTTCCATGATGTCCTCTTCTGAATCCAGTTTGCACCTCTGGAAGTTCTCTGTCAATATACTGTTGCAACCGTTTCTGAATTATTTTCAGTAAGATCTTACTTGGATGTGATATTAATGATACTGTTCTATAATTTCCACATTCTGTGGGATCACCTTTCTTTGGAATGGGTACAAATATGGATCTCTTCCAGTCAGTTGGCCAGGTAGCTGTCTTCCAAATCTCTTGGCATAACCAAGTGAGTGCCTCCAATGGGGCATCCGTCTGTTGAAATATCTCAATCGGTATTCCATCAATTCCTGGAGCCTTGTTCTTCACCAATTCTTTCATTGCAGCTTTGACTTCCTCCTTCAGTACCATTGGTTCTAGATCATATGCCACTTCCTGAAATGAATGAAGATCAACAAGGTCTTTTTGGCCATTTTCTCTTGATGTTTCCTGCATCATTCAATATTTTGCCCATAGAATCTCTCAATATTGCAACTCGAGGCTTCAATTTTTTCTTCAATTCTTTCAGCTTGAGAAATGCCAAGTGTGTTCTTCCCTTTTGGTTTTCAGAGTCCAGGTGTTTGCACATTTTATTATAGTAAGTGGTTTTGTCTGCTCGAGCTGCTCTTTGAAATCTTCTGTTCAACTCTTTTATCTTGTCATTTCTTCCATTTGCTTTAGCTATTCTCCGCTCAAGGGCAAGTTTCAGAGTCTCTTCTGTCATCCATTTTGGTCTTCTCTTCTCTTCTCGTCTTTTTAGTGATCTCTTGCATTCTTCATGGAAAATGTTCTTGATATCCTTCCACAATTCTGGTTTTTGGTCGCTGGTGTTCAATGTATCAAATCTATTCTTTAGATGATCTCTAAATTCAGGAGGGATATAAGATCATATTTTGGCTCTCTTGGACTTGTTTTAATTGTCTTTAACTTCAAGTTGAACTTGCATATGAGCAGTGTGTTCCACAGTCAGCTCCTGGCCTGGTTTTGGCTGAAGATATTGAGCTTTTCCACTGCCTCTTGCCACAGATGTCGTCAATCTGATTCCTGTGTGTTCCATCTGGTGAAGTCCATGTGTAGAGCTGCCATCTGTGTGAAAAAAGGTGTTTGCAATGAACAAGTCATTGATCTTGCAAAATTCTACCATGCTATTTCCAGCGTTATTTCTGTCACCAAGGCCAAATTTTCCAACTACCAGTGATTCTTCTTTGTTTCCAACTTTTGTATCTCAGTCACCAGTGATAATTAACACATCCTGATTGCATGTTCGGTCAATTTCAGACTGCAGAAGTTGATAAAAATCTTCAATTTCTTCATCTTTGGCTTTTGTGGTTGGGGCATAAATTTGAATAATAGTCATATTAATGGGCCTTCCTTGTAGACGTATGGATATTATCCTATCACTGACAGCATTGTACTTCAAGACAGATCTTGAAACTCCTTTGTTGTGATGAATGCCACACCATTCCTCTTCAAACTGTCATTCGCGGCATAGTAGATCATATGGTTGTCTGATTCAAAGTGACCAAAACCAGTCCATTTCAGCTCACTAATGCTGAAGATATCAATCTTTATGCATTCCATTTCATTTTTGACAACTTACAATTTTCCTAGATTCATACTTTGTACATTCCATGTTCCGATGATTAATGGATATCTGCAGTGCTTCTTTTCAATTTGGGTGGTGCCACATCAGCAAATGGAGGTCTTGAAAGCTTTACCTTATCCATATGAATAAGGCTGGGTTTACTCAGATGATGCACCTCTTTACCTATTTTGAGAGCCTTCTAACCTAACTGGACTATTCATAAAGTTGCACGGTAATGTATCAAACAGTGCTTCTTTACTATTTATAACGTTTTCCCTGGCCAATTCTTTGGAAGCAGATGGCCTCTTCCTTCTTCCTAGTCTGCCTCAGTCTGTAAGCTGGGCTGATACCTGTGCACCATGTGCATCCCGCTGGGTTTGAAACACCAGTGGCTCAGCCTCAAAACTTACATCAACAAGTCACCACGGTAGGACAAACTGACAGAAGGTTTGTCTCCCTGTTGGAAACCTCTCGTACCATCCTTACCTGGGTCCCTGCCACTGACCGCTCCTCTGTCCTGGTTCCTGGGCCTTTTAATCCCCTTTCTCCCACTCTCCGGCCCTGCTGCTTTGGGTGTGCCTGCGTTCTCTCTCCTCACCTAGATCCCTACAGTTGACTGCTCCTCTGTCTAGGTTCCTGGCTTTTAATCCCCTTTCTCCCGCTCTCCTGTCCTGCTGCTTGGGGCATGCCTGGGTTCTCTCTCCTCACCTGGATCCCTGCGGCTGACTGTTGCAGACTTACTTCTGTCGAGTTGATTTTGACTCATAGTGACCTCTCCTTGGGTTTCTGAGGCAGTATCTCTATGGAAGTAGACTGCCCAATCTTCCTTCTGAGGAATGGCTTGTGGGTTTGAAGTGCCAGCCTTCTGGTTAGCAGTCAAATGCATTAAGCGCTACTATATAATAGTATGCTACTGCACATCTCTACTCAACTGCATGATCAGTGATGTCATGTTAACAGCATGAAACGGGCCACAGTAGTAGTAACTATATCACAGAAACTGGGCAAATACTACAAATCAGAGCCTCCCACCTGCCTGTGGAGCTGGTGGTTAAATATTTACCAATACACCACTGATTACAGAAGGAAGGTCAAGGTGCGTGGATGGAAGTAGTGAACAGTTAAGAGGTAATCTAATCAAAAGGGAATAATGATATGGATTTAGATAATATACAATAGAAGATAGCTTAGATGGATAAGTAATCAAATTAGTTCAAGGAATATTTTGGTGGTTTGGGACATTCTGTAGGAAGGATGACCTACAAGTTTCTGGTGGATGGTATTTCCATTCACTGAAAAAGCAAACACTGGAATTGGGGTAGGTTTGGAGGAAAGGCAAATTCATTAATATGGTTTTGATATACTGAATCTAAAGGACTGGGGAGACCAGGGAAATACTTAATAGTCACTTAGCTCATAGATCTGGAACTCATTAAAGAGATCTGGGAGCCACTGTTATGTAGATATAACTGAGATCACAGGAACAATTGCAATAGTTTAGAGTTCGAAGGCCAGGGAGGGGGAAAAGAGGCATAGGAGATTGAAGATAGGCCCAAGCAGTAGGAAGGAAATCACAAAATTAGAGGCAAATAATAAAAAAAACATAGAATGTTTCAAAGAGAATATGATAACATGCAAATGAAAACCTTGAAAAACTAATGCAGAGTAATATAAAGGTCAGTCTAGCAAGAACTGTTTCTGAAGATTATTGGGGATACAGAAATTAATCTGGAGTGAGTTAAGAAAACTGGAGACAGTAAGTTTAGGCAACATAACTTGTATACGGGGATTGTAATAGGGGACAAGAGACCCCAAATTCAAATAGGTTCAATAGAGATAATTTTATTAAGCCTTGGACAGGACAAAGACAAAACAAAGACAATCATCCAGGATGAGGGAAATCATCAGCATGTACACAGTACAGAAAGCTGAATGGAGTCTGCTGAGTCATAGTCATGGGGCTAATTATATATGGTTGAAAATAAAAAGGGAATCATCAGAAAATCATGACTGGTGGAAGATCGACTCATCATCATTTCAAGCAGGGAAGGCCCTGACTGAGAAAGGTACATTACTGAAGATAGGAAAGAGTTACAGGATTGGTTCTGGCCCTTGACTACCTGGCTAAGGGGGTGATATGGATAGGCTGTGATGCATGACCATACAGCCTGAGTCTTAGCCACAAGGCTGGCTACCGAACAATACCAAGATTCCAAACTTAATTCAAATCAGAAAAGGACACACTTAAGTTCCCTAGTTTTGTGTACCAGTACAATCTACTTGCAACCATACTCTTTCTCAAGGTAAACTGCCCCTCCCTAGATCTGTCCTGGAACTTGTCTACACATAGCCACAATGTTGGTTTAATGGTCAGAAAGAACCCAAATGGCGTCTTAAACTTATGTTATGCCTCAAAATGGAGTTAGGGCTCCCACTGCAGACCACAGCCTTCCACCAAAAAAACAAAAACAAAACTCACTACTGTCTTAGCGACCCCTCCTTGGGTTTCTGAGGCGGTAACTCTATGGAAGTAGATTGCCCAACCTTCCTTCAGGGAGATTTGGTAGCATAGTATCTAAGTCACTTGACTGCTAACCAGAAGGTTGGTGGTTCAAACCCACTAGCCATTCCTCAGAAGGAAGATGGTTGTTATTTCCCATGAGACTAGCAATCAACTCTATGGTGGGATGTACCACAAGCAGCTGAGTAGCTGCTTTAGGGATGTGTTCTGCTTCCCGTATATGTATATAAGCAGCAGCTTTGGGAATGCTCTGTAGCTTATGGCATGCTTGAACCCTACATGTAGCTGAGTCATTGTTCAGCAGCCTGCCATGCTTTGCAGATCTTGGGACTTTCAATGGACTTGAATCAATGGCCTGCCATGTTGTTTGGTAATATTGGGACTATATTATATTGCCTTTTTATTTGTTGACCTTGAATTTGTCAACCTCAGCAGCCAGAAGCTGTCTGAAGAAAAGTCTCCAGCTTCAGTGGACTGAGCAGGAGGCAGAGCTGAAGTCTAAGGTTGAGGGGCTTCTACCTCGCCCCTAGAGTCTGGGACATTGAACTTGTACTTAAAGCCTCCAACTCTAAGAGAATAAACTCTTGTTTGTTAAAGTGATCCCATCTGTGGAATCGTCTGTTAGAGTGGCACTAGGTAACCAAAACAGTACCCTTGCGGGGGTGGGGCCACGGAAATGATGTATAGGAATTGGTCAGTTTTATCATCTCGCTAGGCTTAAAATGAGCCCTCCCAGAGGCAGAAAAAGGTGATCTCATCATCATCAAGAGAAGAGCCAGAGGTGGAGTAGAGCCCATCGTTGATCCCAAGATTCCTGTGGTGGACCTCCTTGGCAGATACAGCGGCAGCAGAACTAAGAGACTGGTACAAGATAGAGCAAGAGGCTTGCTGGCCCATGGAGCAAACAAGTTGAGTGCCTGCGGGCAGAAGCCTTGCTGGTAGAGTGGGGTACACTGACTTGCAGAGTTAGAAGAGCTTTATAACACTTGCCTGAACAGGGCAGAGGCCAGGCTGCGAAGCTGAAGACCAAATGTAAGGGTATGTTTAGGCATGGCTCAGGGGAGGCTGTCCTGATCTACAAATTTTATCCCAAGTACTCCTTAACCTGAATTGTAACCTATTACTTCCCTAATACACCTCATAATTATGACTACTGTGTGTGAGTTGTGTGGCCATTCCAATGAATTATTGAACCCAGCATAGTAGTAGTGCATGTTGTGGAAGGGATGGTTGGTGTCAGAAATGGTTAAGAAGGATATAGAGGGTGGCAGCATATCTGGTTTCATAGGAATAAGCCTTAGGCTGCCAATGGTGATTCTATTTTCCTCCCATGAAGCTAGAGAACGTTGGAAGATGCCATCCCCATGCCCGTTTTGCACTATCCAACTCACTGCTGTCCCAACTCATAGCGACCATATAGCACAGAGTGTAACTGCCCCACAGGGTTTCTGTGGCTGTAAATATTTATGGGAGCAGACTGCCTCATCTTTGTCTCCCAAAGTGGCTGGTGGGTCAAATCACTGACTTTATGGTTAGCAGCTAAATGTCTTAACCACTGAGCAACCAGAGCTCCTTAAGGTATCCAAAGGCTTAGGGAAACTGGCATGTTAGAATGGATTACGTTGGACCTATTGAATACACAGAGGACACACCTTTCACTGCAACAGTAAGGAAAAAATTTGTGAAGGGAGCCCTCAAATCCTTGAAGACTTCGGTGCTTGCTATTTCATATAAGTCAGATTTTATAGTGGTGTGGTAGTTAAGTTTGTGTGTCAACTTGGCTAGGCCTGGTTGAGTGGCTGGGCAGCTGGTGGTCGTTATTCCCCATGATGAGACTGGCAATCAACTCCATGGTGGGATCTACCATAAGCAGCGAAGTAGCTGCTTTGCGTATGTGGTCTGCTTCCCATATATAGGAAAGCACCTATGGGAATGGTCTCTAGCTTATAGCACACTTGAACCCTGCATATAGCTGTGTCATTGTTCAGCAACCTGACATGCTCTTGTCTACCATGGGACTTTCAATGGACTTGAATTAATGGCCTGCTGTGTGGTTTGGTAACATCAGGACTGTGCCATTTTATTTGTCAACCTTGGGCTTGTCAGCCTCAGCAGCCAGGAGGTGCCTGAGTGAAGAGATGCCTCTAGCTTCAGTGGGCTGGGAACAAGAGGCAGAGCTGATGCCCAAGGTCTAGAGGCTTTCACACAGCCCCCTAGAGCCTGGCACTTTGAACTTGGACTCAAAGCCTCCAAATTTTAAGAATAAACTCCTGTTTTTACAGCCATCTCATTTGTGGTATATTCCTGTCAGAGTGGTACTAGATAACCAGAAGTGGGAACTACCCTAACTAAATTAAGATATGTAACCATAATGGGGCTTATTGGACCTCAGGGTGATAAGGAGCAAATGCCAATGTTCAGTTGACAAAGACAAGGTGGGCATGGATACTGTAATGAGAACAGAGTTGAAGCAGTAATCAGAATAATCTGATTCATATGGACTTATGGTATTGGCTACTTAGTCATGATATTCTTAGGAGTGAAAGAGATGGGAAAACTATTAAATATTTTCTTGATTTGTACAAGTAGAAGACTTCTAGGTCAAGTTAAATGGCAGTCTAACTCGAAACGCCAGAAGAGTCATGCCTCTTCACTCATCAGACTTGAGCCAGTTTGTTTACCGACCAGTAAATTTCTTTCTCTAGCCACTCGCGCCACCCAATAGGCTCATGAACAAAGTGCTATGGTGGCGCCACCCAATAGGCTCATGAACAAAGTGCTATGGTGGCAGGAATGGAGGTTATGCATGAGCTCAGCAACATGGACTTCCACTCACCAAGGCTGACTTGGCTACAGCCACTGCTGAGTGCCCAATCTGCCAGCAACTGAGAACACTGAGTCCCTGATAAGACATTTCTACATGTAATCAGCCAGAAATCTGATGGCAGGTTGATTACACTGGACCACTTCCACCATGAGAAGGGCAATGTTTTGTTCTTAACTGGGATAGACACTTACTCTGGATACAGATTTGCCTTCCATGGACATACTGCTTCTGCCAAAACTACCATCCATGGACTTACAGAATGCATTAACCACTTTCCTGGTATTCCACACAGCATTGGCTTGGATCAAGGAACTCACTTCACAGCAAATGAACTGTGGCAATAGCCCACACTCATGGAATTCACTGGTCTTACCATGTTCACCGATAATCCTGAAGCGGGTGGCTTGATAAAATGATGGGCTGGCCTTCTAAAGACACAATTATGATGCCAGTCAGGTGGCAATGCATTGCAAGGCTGGGGCAATGTTCTTCAGCCATCTGTATAATCTTTAAACTAGCATCCAATATATGGTGCAGTTTCTCCAACAGCCAGGATTCATGGGTATAGAAATCAAGAGGTGGAAATGTTAGTGGCACCACTATTACCTCTAGTGACCTACTCGCAAAATTTTGCTTCCTGTCCCTGCAACCCTATGGTCTGCGGGTGTATGGGTCTTAGTTCCAAAGGGAGGAATGCTCCCACCAAGAAACACAATGCTGTTTACATGGAATTGCCAGTTCAGAATGCCAACCAGCCACTTTGGGTTCCTCATGACTCTGGATCAGCAGTCAAAGAAGACAGTTACCTTATTGGCTGGTGTGGTAGTTAAGGTTATGTGTCAAATTGGCTGGGCCTGGTTTTGAGTGGCTGCACAGCTGGATATAATTACTCCCCATGATGAGACTAGTAAGCAACTACATGATGAAATATACTGTAAGCAGATGAGTAGCTGCCTTAGGGATGTGGTCTGCTTCCAGTATATAAAGAGGAGCTTTGAGAAAGGTCTTGAGCCTTTTGGCACAACTGGATGCTACATTTGGCCAAGTCTTCATTTCAGTGGCCTGCCATGTTGTCTGCTGATTTTGAGACTGTTTCTGGACTTGAACTAGTTGCTGTCATGTTGCTCGATAATCTTCGGATTGTGCCATCTTACTTGTCCACTTTGGGTTTTTCAGCCTCAGCAGCCAGCAGCTGCCTGAGTTAAGAGATGCTTCCAGCTCTAGTGGGCCAGGAGCAAAAGGCAGGCTAAAGCTCAAAGTTGAGGGGGCTTCACCCAGCCCCTAAAGCTGGCACTGTGAACTCAGACTTCTAGCCTCCTAAACTGTAAGGGAATAAATCTGTTTGTTAAAGCCATACATTTGTGGTATTTTCCATTAAATGAATGAAACACACCGCCGTCGAGGTGGATCTGATTCATAGTGACCCTTCCTTGGGTTTCTGAGACATCACTACGGAAGTAAATTGCTCAACCTTCCTTCTGAGGAGTGGTTCATGTGTTTGACCCACCAGCCTTCTGGTTAGCAGTCAAATGCCTTAGGCACTATTCCACCAGAGCTCCCAAAGCAATACTAGACAACCAAAACAGCTGGTTTGATTGATTCTAACTACCAAGGGGAAAATAGGATTGATATTACAGAACAGAGAGAAAGAGTATTTCTGCAATACAGGAGATTTCTTAGGAGGTCTGCTAGTACTACCATGTCCTGTAATTAAAATAAATGAAAACTATAGCAACCTAATTCCAGCATGACTACTAATGACCCAGACCCCCCGGAATGATGTTTTGGGTCACCTCATCAGGCAAATAACTGCAGTAAGCCTGAGGTGCTTGCTGAGTGCAAAGGGAATACAAAATGGGTGGTGGAAGAAGGTAGTTCTAAATACTACAACCATGTGAATAGTTGCAGAAATGAGGAATGTAATTGTTTTGAGTATTTCTTTGTTGTTTTGGTACACATATATGTGTGTATATATGTATACACACTACACATGTACATATATATGTATACGTATCAAATCTTTGTTTTCTTCCTCCTCTTACTCCATTACTTATAAAACATTAAGATGTAAATGGGGTTAGTATTTTCAGTTGTACACGTTAGCTGTATTATGTTAGGTGTAAGTATATGACTTGCCAAGTGCTTTAGAAATTATATATGGTTTAAGAATATGTATATAGATGCCAAGTTGACCAGGGGTTGACTATTACAGTTTAGGTTATACGTCAACTTGGCCAGGCCATGATTCTGAGCAGTTTGGCAGATGTGTAATCATCCTCCATTTTGTGATCTGATATAAAAAGCCACTCAGTTGAAAGAGGGGGTGTGGCCTGCATCCAATATATATGGATATTCTGGCAGAGGTTGCCCTGTCTTGATCCTACACCTGACTCATCATCCTCTGACTTCTAGTTCTTGTAATGTGTGCCATCAGCCTGTTGCCTGACAATTCTGGGGTTGTCAACCCTTGCAACCATTTAAGTCAGGAAAAGCCTGGCACCTGATCCACACATATGGGACTTGCCAGCCTCCACATGAGCTATTTCCTTGAAATAAATCTCTCTGTACATACACTTCACTGTTTTTCTCCTCTAGGGAACCCAGTCTAAGACACCTCTTCTAATCTAATGTTCATTGTGCCAGCAACTAAAAATATTGTTTAGTCCAGTTGATTTAGTAACAAGATTTCTCTGTGAAGTAAGCAGTGGGTAAATAACCATTCTATAATATACTTCTTTCTTATTGAACTCATGATGATAATGCTTGAGCAGCACTTTATGTAACAGTGGAATTATCCACACTATAGCCTGAAGAATATTTAATACAAATTGAATTCTGGTGGTGGAATGCCTAAGGCATTTGATTGTTAACCAGAAAACTGGCAGTTCAAACCCATCAGCCACTCAATGGAAGGAAGACTAGGCAGTCTACTTCCGTAAAGATTTACTGCCTCAGAAACCCAAAGGGGTCACTATGAGTTGGAATCCACTCAATGGCAGTGAGTTTGGTTTTGGTTTTAAGTGAAGATAAAAGACTACAGTGTTCAGTATGGATTACGCCTCAACATAAAGAAAACTAAAATCCTTACAACTGGACCAATAAGCAACATCCTGATAAATGGAGAAAAGATTGACATCACCAAAGATTTTCTTTTACTTGGATTCACAACCAACATCCATGGAAGCTGCAATCAATAAAGTAGAAGTCATATTGCAATGGGCAAATCAGCTGCAAAAGACCTCTTTAAAGAGTTGAAGAGCAAAGATGTCACTTTGAAGACTAAGGTGTGTCTGCCTAACCCAAGCCATGGTCTTTTCAATCACCTCATATGCATGTGAAAGCTAGGCAATGAATAAGGAAGACCAAAGAATTGGTGCATTTGAATTGTGGTGTTGAAAATACTGTGGACTGTTAGAAGAACCTATAAATCTGTGCTGAAAGTAGTGCAGCCAGAATGAACCTTAGAAGCAAGAATGGTGAGACTTCTCTCATCCTTTGATCATGTTATCAGGAGGGACCAGTCCCTGGAGAAAGATATCATGCTTGGTAAAGTAGAGGGTCAGCCAGAAAGGGGAAGACCTTCAACAAAGTGGATTTACAAAGTGGCTACAATGATGGGCTCAAGCATAGCAAGGACTGTGAGGATGGCACAGGACCAAGCAGTGTTTTGTTCTGTTGTACATAAGGTCGTTGTCAGTTGGAGCTGACTCGAAGGCACCTAACAATAACAATGGCTTCTCAAATACTCTTAGGATAAAATAAATGATCTTTAAAGTGATACACAGGATCAAACTTACATTACACTTTAGTCTCATTTTTAATTTTACAACCTTTGATAAGTGTTCTTTGACTTTCCAAGGCTATGTTAGGTTTCCTTGAATGTCTCTTCTGTGGCACTTAATTGTTTTCTTTTTTCCCCATTAACACTCTTGGGGAACCAGAACTTTCTGAATTTCTAGTACAACGTCAGGCAATTAGGAATTTAGTATAATATTTGATAAATGACTGAATGAAGCACTACATTTGTATGAAGTGGTTTAAAAACAGAAACATTGAAAGGTTTTCCCCCAAGTGAAAAAGTCGTGGCTTTTAATAAGGGGATACCTTTAGTAATAATGATGTAGAGTAAAGGTCAAAGGTATAATTTTTTCTACATTCTAAAATTCTGTATGTTGTGAGGTATATAAAAACAGAACTCTTAACTTTTTTTTTTTCTTCAGGCCCACCCATGGCAGGCACTTGAAGGCAAGGTAAACATTTAGAAGAAACAAACAAACAAAAAAAACAACTGCCGTCCAGTTGATTTTGACTCATAGTGACCCCTCCTTAGGTTTCTGAGGCAGTATCACTATGGAAGTAAATTGCCCAACCTTCCTTCCCAGGAGTGGCTGGTGGGTTTGAACTGCCAGCCTTCTGGTTAGCAGTCAAGTGCCTTAGGCACTATGCCACCAGAGCTCCCCAAAACATTTAGAGTCCCTCCTATATACTCTGGTAGCATAGTGGCTAAGGCATTGACTGCTAACCAGAAGGCTGGCAGTTCAAACCCATTAACCACTCCTCGGAAGAAATATGGGGCAATCTATTTCCCTAATGACTGCCTCGGAAACCCAAGGAGGAGTCACTGTGAGTCGGTTCAGACTCGACAGCACATAACTATATTCCAGACACTATTCAGTGTTTTTAATAGTGCTCACTGAAGGGAACGAAAAATTTTTATTTGCTCTTGCAGCAAGGGAAGTAAAAGTAAAACTGAGGTTCTTTTTATTGCACTGTCCTAGTAAGAAGGAAAGGATTATCTTCTGCCCTTTCATTAACATCGCTCAATTCCGTAAGTATCAACGATGATTCAATTCCCCGTCAGAGTTACTATGTTTGACTAATATAAATCTAAATGATTCCCATGTCAATGCAGCTGGTCCAAGAATTTCTCACAGTAATGGGAACACACAATGGGAAGGGTTTGATCAGTGACTTGAACAGGAAGACCTCTCTTCCTCGTACAGTGTCATCTGTGTCAAGGACCAACATAATATAAAGAATAAAAGAGCATATAACTAAGGTATGCTCTTGCTACTTTTACTCCAGGGAGAATCACCGTACAGTACTTGGATTTCTTTCAGAAAGTGGGTATACCATCCCAGAAGGGAGAGAAAAATTTTACAAATGGCAAAATACACATACAAAGGGGGACGCATCATGCTTCCCTGATACTAGCTCGGAAGTGAGGTTATCGGTACAAAGGGAGACCCTCCAGTTCTTTTCACAAAAGTAATACCCAGACTATAGAGCTCTCGTCTCCGTCCTCCGACTCCCTACCCAGGTTACCTGTGGAAGCTGATGTTAATGTGCTTGTTGTAGGTAGCAGCACAGCCCGCCGCGGCGCAATTAGTCGGCATTTCCCTTTCCCCCTCATTCGGCGTTGTCTTTAAGTCTGTTCCGCGGCGATGGCGGCTATGCTCCCTCAGAGAGGCTGGACAAGTGAGGCAGAATAAGGGTCTTCAAAGCTGAGTCGTGGGAACAAGGTGGGAAAAGGGGTGTGTATGGGGTGCGAAGGAAGCCCAACCTTCCCTTTCTCTTTATTAAGATGGCGGGTTTGAGCCAGCAGTGTCGACCACCCTGGAGCTTCAGCTGCCTTCGTTTGCCTTCACCAATATGGCGGCCAAAACCCGCCCCCTCCCGCCCAGTCTGAAGACTACGGCATCTCTTTGGCAGCAATACTCGGAGCAATGAAAAGGAATAGATGCTTCGCCCTCCGACTACCATGAAGCCCCTCAATGCTTGCAACTAGCAACAGGCCCGCCCACCCAGGCACTCACTTAGCCGTTCCAATCTCGAATTTAGCTACGTGAAGACAAGAGGACAAAAACACTGCAACTACCCATGAGCATCGCGTAGTCCTGTTATTATCGCGTGAGCTCGGAGTCTTGTTTCCTGTGTGTCGCAGGAAGTGACGTCGCGTGCACAGCCACTTCCAGAGCCCCTTTCTCGTCAGGCGGAAGAGCCCGGATCGCGAAGAAGCAAGGGGGCGCTAGGGAAGGGATCTGGGTTGCGACGGTCCGGCGAGAAAGATCTGAGCAGGGAAGTTGGAGAGCGGAGTCCGCTAGGTGTCCGAGTAGGGTAAGGCCGCACCGACCTGACCCGTTAGGAAATAAAAGACGTGAGGAGAAGGCAATTGTCGGGCGGATCCCCGGACGGAGGGCTAAGGTTGTGTGGAAGGCACTGCTCTCCGGATGGCGACCGCAGATACTCCGGCCCCGGCCTCCAGCGGCCTCTCGCCCAAGGAAGAGGGGGAGCTAGAAGATGGGGAGATTAGCGACGACGATAATAACAGCCGGAGCCGGAGCAGTAGCAGCAGCAGCAGTGGCGGTGGGCTGTTACCGTATCCGCGGCGGAGGCCTCCTCACCCGACCCGGGGCGGTGGATCCGGCGGAGGCGGTGGCTCCTCCTCATCGTCGTCCTCTTCTCAACAGCAGCTGAGGAATTTCTCACGCTCGCGGCACGCGTCTGAGCGAGGCCACCTCAGGGGACACAGCAGCTACCGACCCAAAGAGCCGTTCCGGTCTCACCCACCCTCGGTGCGAATGCCTTCAAACTCACTGTCCGAAAGCAGTTCCCGACCGTCCTTTTGGGAGCGGAGTCACATCGCCTTGGACCGTTTCCGCTTTCGAAGCAGGCCTTACCGGGGTGGGAGTCGCTGGAGTCGGGGACGAGGAGGGGGTGAGCGAGGAGGCAAGCCGGGGGGCAGACCTCCCCTGGGAGGAGGAACGGGATCTGGATTCAGCAGCAGTCAGAGCTGGCGAGAGTCCTCTCCACCTCGGAAGAGTTGTATCCTTAACGTGGCGGTCTGCCCTGGGTGTGTCACTTCCTAAAGTTCCCTTTAGCGTCATTACGAGGTTTATGAAATGTGTGTAACTTTTCTGAACCGTTTGTCACTGTGTCAATATGAAGTACTTTATAGTTTGTTGATACTCACGTGTCATACCGTAATGTTTCTTAAGATTGATTTATTGGGTATATTCTTGGTTTAACTTTTGCATATTATGGATTGAGGCCAAGCTAGTGGAGTCAAAGACAGTCTAAAATCACATTTATAATAAATAGTACGTCAGAAGCCAGAATAGTAGCATTTGTTTTTGCTGGTACAAGAATTTTGTGTTTTATGTGAAGATGACTTACATTGTTAGGGGATTAAAAAAATGAACACTTTTGTGAATACTGTTATATCACAGTGCACTATAACATTGAAGATTGTTAAGTTGTATTTTCTATACGCCTACTTTTATTCACCATTGCTGCCTTTCAAAGTGAAAGAACAAACAACTGAAAATCTGATGCTTTTACCAACTGGATTAATTCAGACCTGGATGATATATGTCTTTTTAGAAAGCTTCATCCCCTTAAAATCTTGTTCATTTGTTTACCTTTTGGACATTTTATATCTGAATTGTGAACCAGAGAGAGAAAGATAAATTTTTTATTTATCTTTCATTTAACATTTTTATATTAACATATTACAAACCCACCAGCCACTCCTCGGAAGGAAGGTTGGGCAATCCTACTTCCGTCGTGATACTGCCTTGGAAACCCAAGGAGGGGTCCCTATGAGTCGGGTTTGACTCGACGGCACATAATAATAACAACAACAACAATTACAAGCTGTGGGAAGTGGGTAGGGTGGGTAGAGAAGCAAAGTAGCAAAATACCTGATTTTTTGCTCCCTCTAGCCTCATCCTTAGTTATCTTTAACATTGCTGAGTTTACTCAATATTTATCTGAGGAATAAGTCATCTGAAGGTTTGCTGTTTTATGATAAGTTTGGAGAACTGTGTTTTATTCTGTGATAACCACATAAAAGTACTTCACTGAAGTGCATTACATCACTGGATGTAATGTCCATGGTTTAATGCTTTTTTTGTATTTATTGTGTATGAAATGTATATGTAATGACATCTGTAAGATACTCAAGTCATTTTTATGGAATACTTAGGGCCAGAATGGCCCTCACCAGATGTCATGATGTAAAGCAGGCAAAGAACATAATTAAGAAAGACAATAATTTTTATGGAATAGGGCGAAAATGGTCTTCCCTTGATGTCATGATGTAAATACAGCAAGCAAGGAACATACATTCAGGTAAGAAACAGCAGCTTCTGTTTCTAGTGCCATGAAAAAACTTCTACAACCAAGAGTTGGGTTAGGTATATTCCAGGATTGTTTCAGAGAAAATCATGTAGATACTTAACAGAGGAAGTTTGTTTAATAAGGTTGGAAAACCTTTGCCCACAGCATTTTTTTTTTAAGATGTATGGCTTTGTCAGTTAATTCTAATCTAAATACAGAATGGGTATTTTAGCATATATATGTGTAGTTTTTTAAAAAGATACAATGATAAAACTTGTAGTTTTTGTTGGGGAGACAAATGTAAGTACTTGATCATAGCTTAGTGTGAAAAAAAATCAAATTTTAAATAAAAGGTATTATAGGTTGGGCAGTCCTACTTCCGTAGTGATGCTGCCTCGGAAACCCAAGGAGGGGTCGCTATGAGTCGGGGCCGACTCGACGGCAAACAACAACAACAACATAGGAGTTCAAAACTTTTTTAACTTCTGTATTAGATGAGGGGGTGATGGGTGGGCTTGCTTACCGCCTGCCATTTTCCCTTTTTCTGTATGCATTTAATGTTCATTTATTCAATAAAAATTTGGGCCTTTGTCATATACGTTTACGGCTTGTTAAGCATGTATGTTTTTATTAACAAACAACCATATGATTGAAAAAGTACAGAAAAATATCCAGTCTGACTGCATGATTTTGGGCTAGTTATTTAACTTTACCAGATCTCAATTTTTAGCATTTGGGATAATAGACAAGAATGTTGGGAGAATTAGATGAACTAAATTAGTGAAACTTTAAAATTTTCAAAGGATCATGTTCATTTTTGGAACGTACTGATTTTTATAGTAACTTGTCAGAAATAAGCTCTCTTGCTTTTTTCTTTTTGCAGATGCTGTACTTAAAAATCTGCTTGTTTTGATCGCCTGCTCATTGTTTCCTGGTGAAGTATCCTAGACGTAGTGTTCTTAGTTAGAATTTGAGAAGGAAATATAGTTCCTCGGCTCTTGTATATTGTGAGCAAACTAAATTTATCATACAAAGCTTTATTACTTCAAATTCCTTTTGGCATCAATGTTGTACTTATTTCATATATCCACTATGATCGTAATGATATTTTTATTTTATAAATAAAGCATTTAAAAAAGTAATGAGTTATTCTGTGACCTATTTCCATAATCTAGAAGTGAAGTGGAAATAAATCACAGAATAACTAATTTCTTTTTTACTCAATATTTGTAAAATAAAAATCACGATCACACAGTGGAAACATGAACTAAGTACAACATTGATGTCATAAAGAATTTGAAATAATAAAGCTTTGTATGTTGTTTTCTCATGATAAAATCTATAAGGTAGAAGTGAGGTAAGCAGTGGTTAAGTGATTGGCTCTTAACTAGGTTGGCAGTTCGAACCTACTAGTCACTCTGCAGGAGAAAGGTGTCATTCTGCTTCTGTAAAAATTACAGCCTTGGAAACCCTTTGGTTCAGTTTTACTCTATCGGGTTGCTATGAGTTAAAATTTAGAAATGATGTAGCCTAAATGGGATTTTTTTTTGTTGTAAAATTTTCCTCTACAATAATTAAAGGTATGAGATAAACAATTTTGAAGAAATGGAATAAACTAGATTCTATTGAAGTTCTTAATTTCATTCTTATTCACTTACAGTTTTTCTTAATACTTTATTCTGTCTTAGCATATGTCTCTCTCGGATAACTACTCTTTGAAACTTTCGGATCATATGTGAGCTAACATAATTAGACCAATGTCTATTATCAGTGAAAAATCATTTCATTTTCAGCTGTAACTGAAAGGGCTGAATTGCAGGTTTTTTTTTTTTTTTTTTTTAAATGCCAGGTTTCAGTTAGAAATTAGAGCTTGATCAGTGTAAAATTAAACTTTTAAAGTCTTGGTTTGATCATAGCTATGCCGTGTAATTGCCTGTATAGGCAATTATTCATTTATCAAATAGTTGAATGGCTTAGTTGTGCACAACTATTGTAGGATTTTTAAAATAGTGAGATCCTTGTCTTGAAGGAAATTAGTCAGTTACAGTCATAACTCAATTGCTTTTCCTCATTTTCCTGTTCTTTAGTTTTTTTGCTTTGTGTTTTCCCTTTGCAGATGTTTGCAAGGTCTTTAGTATTTTTTTTTTGTTTATATTGTTGACCACTATCTGTAGACCCTGCCTTTAGAGAATTCTCTTGAAGAGTTAGATGTAAATGCAGATAATTACAAAATGTACCAAGAGTTGGTAAGGGGTAGAAGCAAGTAACTGGTTTCTCAGAGGAAATGAAGTTTGAATTGGGGGTTGAAGGACCAAGAAACTTTGATACAAAGCTCTGAGTAAATTGTAACAGTGAAAAGGTGAGATTGGAAAAGTAAACATTGGTCAGATTATGAAGGCATTGTATGTTATGCTAAGAATTTGGACTCTATTAATGAAATGTAAGTAATCTGTTTAATATTGGGTTGTAGAAAGATAACTCTGGTAGCAGTATGGGGGATAGTTTGTGGCAAATAAAAAAAACCCTGAAACCCACTGCTATTGAATCAAATTCCAACTCAGAGAACCCCAAATCTCTTATCATGCCAGATTTCCAAGTATATAAAACTATGGGAATGCATGAAAACACTCAAAATGAAAAGAGAAAAGAGCTAGGGAAAACTCACTGGAAAGTGCAATTATTTCAGGGTTGGAGATAAAGGAGCCAGGAGCCATGAAGATTTTTTTTAAAAAGGGAATAAGAGAGTTGAGTTACTGAAGCTAAGAGTTGAGTTAGCACTTGACTGCTAACCAGAAGATTGTTGGTTAAAACCCACCAGCCACTTCTCGGAAGAAAGGTTGGGCAATCTACTTTCCATAGTGATACTGCCTTGGAAACCCAAGAAGGGATTGGAGGGGTCACTATGAGATGGTCGCCATTCATGGCAAATAATATTGGAGAGAGGTCAGGTTTAAGATAAGGTTTGACAAAATGGATAATCTTATTTTGAAATTTTAAAAGGATCATGTTCATATACTGATTTTTATAGGAACTTGTCACTTTCTGTGGATGATGGAACAAAAGCCAGATTCTGTTTATTTAAAGAATAAATTAAAAAAAAAGTACTAAGACACTAGTCTTCTCTCAGACTCTTCATTCTTTTAAGAAATCAGAACCAACGATTTACTAGAATCATTTTGAAGCAGAACTGTTAAGATGGCTAATTTTCAATTGTAGCACTCATTTAGTTTCTCAGATATTTGATGATTCTTCTTGTATTGGGAGCTCTGATGATGGTAGTGCCTAAGGCATTTGATTGCTAATCAGAAGGCTGGCAGTTCAAACCCACTGGCCACTCCTCGGAAGGAAGATTGAGCAGTCTACTTCCATAGTGATACTGCCTCGGAAACCCAAGGAGGGGTCACTATGAGTCAGATCCTACTTGACAACAGTGGGTTGGGTTGTTGGTTTGGAAGGAATACTGAGCAGTCTACTTCTGTAGAGACACTACCTTGGAAACCCAAGGAGGGATTGCTATGAGTCAAATTGACTTGACGGCAGTGAGTTTTTTTTTTTTATTCCCAATTGGTCATTGGGAAGTTTAAGTTTTCTTGCTGACTGCTTGTCCTGTGAGTTAATAGTAATAAAACCCACTGCCCTCAAGTCATTTCCAGATTATAATAATGGAAGAACCATGTTTAAGGAACCTCAGAATTATATTGTAGCCAATTCAGAATAATTAATAAATGATAATTGTATTAAAACCATTTAAGGTACGTGTCTTTTCACTTGTTAATTTCTAGGTTAGAGAAATGAAATGCAGCAATTCTCATATATATGAATTGTAGATAAAAATTAGTTTGGAACTAAGTAGCCATCCCAAAAGAAGAAATTTTATTCCATATATCACTATGTTGAAGAAAATAACAAATATAATTGGTTTAAATATTCTAGTCTTTAGGGATAATTTAGAAAATACAGTTTGAGTTTTTATATTTTACTATAGAGCTACCTAAAGTGTTTTGCATCGTATACTTGATAAACTTTTTACACATTATGTTTTTAAGAAAATTTTTCTTATACATAAACTAGCCTAATTTCAGTGTTCATTATTTATTTGAGATGAAGAAGAAACTAATTAAAGAGAAGAAAAGTTTCCTTCTGATTATCTGAAATATAAGTTATCTATATCTGTGACAAACTATTCAGTTTCTCCCCTTTTCCTCCAGAAAAGAGTCTTTGACATCTAGCTGGTTTTGGGCTTCCCTAGCACCATGGATGGAAGGATGCTATAACCTCACTAGAAGGACTGATGATGGATATACTATGGGTAATTACTGAGACTGGTGATTTTGTAAGTGGATGATTTATGTGGATACTTGTTGAATTTGAAATGTAGGCATATAATCAGTGTGAGTATTAGCAGCACATATATTAAATGGAATTTAGTAATTTTAAAATATCTTTTTTAAAAACTTTAAAGGGAGAAAATTCATCTATATGGTATGTTTTTTAATTAAAATTATGGAAAATTTTGGAAAACTGGTTTCCTTAATACACTGTTCAGCCAAAAGTTTTGGAAGATCTCCATCAAGAAAACAGAATTATTCATCAAAAAATGAAAACTGTGGGGAAGAAACTTTTGAAGATTTACTTTTGAAATATAAACAAATACAGCTGGAACTTGAGTGCATCAATAAGGATGAAAAACTGGCTTTGAGTAGCAGAGAAGAGAATGTACAGGAAGACTCTAAAACATTGAACTTTGAGGACCAAACAAACTCTGATAATGTCAGTATTACAAAGGACTCAAGTAAAGAAGTAGCTCCTGAGGAGAAAACACAGGTTAAAACTTTTCAGGCATTTGAATTGAAACCACTCAGGCAAAAGCTGACTTTACCGGGTGAGAAAAACCGGTTGAAAAAAGTTAAAGATGGAACAAAACCGCTTTCCCTGAAATCTGACACTACTGAATCTAGTCAAGGTAATGGAATTAAGTATTTTAATTAGTAATAAGATTCTTCTTTAAATGAGCCAGTAATTATTTTGGTAATACTTTTCTTGAAATTATTCTAGTAATTTACCTATAGATTCTTTTGCATTTTCAAGGTAGACGTCATATTATTGAAAAATGACAAGTTTTATTTTTTTCAGTCCTTGTTTTATTTTTCTAGCCTTACACACTGCTCAGGATTTATAATGCAAAAGTTGAACAGGAGCGATAATAGTGGTCACCTTTGTTCTCCTAAGGGGCATACTTTTAAAATTTACTATAAAATATAGTCTTTGGTTTTTGTACCTAACCTTTATCAGGGTATGAAATGCCCCCCCCCATTCCTAGTTTGAGATTTTAGCATGAATGGAAGATTATCAAATATTTTTTTCTTCATTGAGATACACATCTAATTTTTCTCCTTTAACTTGTTAATATCATGGATTACTGTGTGTTAATTAAATTTTGTAATGTTAAACCACTCTTGTATGCCTGGGATAAACACAGGTAGTTTATGATATATCATAGATTTGGCTTAATTTTTTCTTTTCCTCTTTTTTATTAAAATATAATTTATATTGAAATAAAATTATCCATTTTTAAAAGTTCTGCAGATGTTGACAGATGCAGATAGTTGTATAACCATCACCAGCATCACTACAATAAAAATATAGAATAGTTCCATTACCCCTTGACAATTCCCCTCATGCCCTTTTGTAGTAAATTGCTACCTTAATCCTCATCCTATCTGATTTATTTTCTGTCCCTACAGAAATTTACCTTTTCCAGAATGTCATATAAATGGAACTATATAATATGTTACCTTTTGATTATAGCTTCTATCATTTAACCGAGGAGCCCTGGTGGCTCAGCTGCCAACAGAAAGGTTGGCATTTTGAAGCTACTAGCCTCTCTGCAGGAGAAAAATGTGGCAGTCTGCTTCCCTAAAGATTTATAGCCGGGAAAACCGTATGGGGCCGTACTACTCTGTCCTGTAGGGTTGCTGTGAGTCATAATTGACTTAGTGGCAGTAGGTTTACCATTTAACCACACCATTTGCTGTTAAGTTGATTGCAACTTATGGCAACCCCTTTTGTGTCAGAGTAGGACTGTGCTCCATAGGGTTTTGCTCAGCTGATTATTCAGTAGTAAATCACCAGGTCTTTTTTCAAGGTGCCTATGGGTGGACTCAAACCTCCAGTCTTTGGATTAGCAGCTGAGTGCTTATCCGTTTCTACCACCTCAAAACTCACTGCTGTAAAGTCAGATATGATTCATAGCTACCCCTCCTTGGGTTTCCGAGGCAGTATCACTACGGAAGTAGATTGCCCAACCTTCCTTCCGAGGAGTGGCTGGTGGGTTGGAATCACCAGCCTTCTGATTAGCGGTCATATGCCTTAGGCACTACGCCATGAGAACTGCATCATTTAGCATAGTACATCTGAGATTCATTCATGTTATGTATATCAGTAGTTCTTTTTTTATTGTAGAGTAGTATTCCATTGTTAAAATGCCTTGGTGGTGCAACAGTTAAGTGCTTGGCTGCTAACTGAAAGACTGATGGTTCAGACCCACCCAATGACTCTGCAGGAAAAAGAAATTGTGATTTGCTTCTATAAAGATTATAGCCTAGAAAATCCTGTGGGGCAGTTCTGTCACATGGGTTCTCTGTCAGTCAAAAATGACTCGATGATACAACCTAACAGTACAGGTAGTCCCCAACTTACAGTGGGGTTCCATTCTGATGACTTGCTCATAAGTCGGTTCTGACATAAGTCCAATACCTCTTTTAAGTTTCTTTTATTACTGCTTTTTATTATCTTATCTTTATAAATCCTCAGAAGGAAGGTTGGGCAATCTACTTCTGTAGTGATACTGCCTCGGAAACCCAAGGAGGGGTCGCTATGAGTCGGGTCCGACTCAACAGCACATAACGACGACGATCTTTATAAATCCAGTCTTTGTCAGTGTTGTAACAGGGAAGTCAGAGTTGTAACAAGTGCACACAGTTCAGTTGTCATTTTTTAAAGTTGAATATTGCCCATCTTTCTGTCTGTTACAACTTCTAATGTCGACACTGATACCGACTTCGTTATGTATCAGGTCATATTCTGCTATACAGCAGTGTTGATCAATAAATCATATAATTGAACATCTGTGAGTGAACATCTGAGAATAACAGCAAATTGTGCACTACATTATTTGTAGTACATATTACTAATGATAAAATGTGCAAAAAAAAAAAAAGAAACACACATACACGAAATGATGGTCGTTAAGTGCAGTTTGTTGTAACTCAAATGTGTTCTAAGTTGGAGACTACCTGTACTTCATTGTGAAGTCCCAAGGTGGTGCATACAGCTAACATGCTCAGCTGCTAACCAAAGGGTTGAAGAGTTAAGTCCATCCAGAGGTGCCTTGAAAGAAAGACTTGACAGATACTTCTGAAAAATCAGCCATTTGTATATTGAGAACTTTTCAGGCATTTGAGAACATTTCAGGGGTATATTGAGAGCATTTCAGGGGTCTTCATGGGTTGGACTCGACTTTGCAGTATTCCACTGTATAGCTGTCCTACAGTTTGGCCATTTCCTAGTTGAGGGACATACAGGTTTTTCCAATTTGGGGCAATTATGAATAACTGCTAATACTTGTTTAGAATTTTTCTGTATTCATGACCTGTAATTTTTTCCCTTCTCTGTCAAGTTTTAGCATTAAGTTATGATACTCATAAAATGAATTTGTTGTTTGTTGTAGTGTGCCGTCGAGTCGGACCCGACTCATAGCAACCCCTCCTTGGGTTTCCAAGGCAGTATCACTATGGAAGTAGATTGCCCCATCTTCCTTCCGAGGAGTGGCTGGTGGGTTTGAACCACCAGCCTACTGGTTAGCAGTCAAATGCCTTAGGCACTATGCTACCAGAGCTCCTATAAAATGAATAGGGGATAGTTTTCCTTTATGTTCTCTGGAATAGTTTAAAATTGGAGTAATTCCTGGAATATTTGGAAGCTCTTACTGGAAAATGTGTCTGGTGTTGGATGGAGGGTTTTTTTTTTTTTTTTTTTTTTTTTAGTGGGGGAAGGAGGAAGGTTTTAAATTGCTATTAATTTCTGATAAAGTTAGTTTAAGAGGACTATGTTTTTCTAGTAATGTCTTCATTTTCTGTAAGTTGTAAAATGTTTGAACAGCTGTTCCTAAGAATCTCTTACCTTTTTATTATCAATTAAAAAATACCAAAAAAAACACCTAAACTCACTGACATTGTGTTGAATCCGACTTGTAGCAACCGCTCCTTGGGTTTCCAAGGTGGTATCTCTGCGGAAGTAGATTGCGCAGTCTTCCTTCAAAGGGAGTGGCTGGTGTGTTTGAACTGCCAGCCTTCTGGTTAGCAGTCAAATGCCTTAGGCACTGTGTCAAAGCATTTATAAATTTTATCTTTGAAAAAAAACCAAAAATCTTCTCTAATTCCCCTGGAGATTAGTCCATAGATTTTAAAACTCATTAGTTTTCAGCCTGTCTTCTACTAAGTGCATTTAAGGTTCTAAATTTCTACTTCAGCTGCATCTTGCATTGTGGTACGTAGTTTTTTTTTTTTTCCATGCAGTTTTAAGCACTTTCTAATTTTTTTTCTTGATCTGGTGGTTGTTTGAAAGCATATATTAACTTTTACACATAGATTTTCTAGTTCTGTGTTTTGTTACTGATACTTAAGTTAGTCACATTGTCAGGGAATGAAATCTATATAATTAAACCTTTAAAATTATTTGTAGAAACTTGCTTTATTGTCGAGCATGTGATTGATTTTTGTAATTGTTCTGTGTGTGCTTGAGGGGAATGTACAGATTAAGTCAAGCTTTTTTAGTCATTCATATCACTCCTCGGAAGGAAGGTTGGGCAGTCTACTTCCGTAGTGATACTGCCTGGGCAACCCAAGGAGGTCGCTATGAGTCAGGTCTGACTCAAAAGCACATAACAACAGCAACATCATCTTTAATATTTGATCTGCTTGATCTGTTAATTACTGAGAGAAATTTGTTAAAATCTGCCACTAGTACAGTGACTTTGTGTTTTCCAGTTTTTGCTTTAAATACTTGGAAGCTGGGAAATTGACTTATTATTATATAGTCATCTCTAAAATTTTTGCTTAAAAGATTGTTTGTCTCACTACCATTACCTTAGTAATTTTTATGCTTTGTATATTGTTTTCCATCTTTTTGATCTTACTATATTGTTATGTCTTAGGTGTCACTTGTATATAACATCAAGTTAGGTTTCATTTTTAATCTAGTTTGACAGTCTTCGCTTTTAACAAGAACATATAGTCCATTCAGTTACTATGATTACTGATATTTGGATTAATTTTTGTTTTCTTTTTTTCTTACCTTTTGATTATTTTTATTCATACTTTTTTTTTTTTCTTGTTTGAAAGTTAAACACAAAGTTTCTGATTTTGTCTTGGTTACTCTCCATTATAAAGTGAATTCCTATGAATGTTCTCCTACCTTCTCTAGGACCTTTATCTACATTCTCTTTAAATTTTCTTTTATTGTGTGTGTGTACTAAAAACACTAATTTTTTTTTTTTTTTAATTAGGATTTGGGTGAAGATTTACAGAGTAAATTCACTTTTCATACAGCAGTTCACATATACTTTGTCTCAT
>NW_006921926.1:1680978-1700592 GCF_000298275.1 Orycteropus afer afer | reverse complement strand
TACTTCCGTAGTGATACTGCCTCGGAAACCCAAGGAGGGGTCGCTATGAGTCAGGGCTGACTCGACGGCACATAACAACAACAACAACAACAGTTTGGTTTTAGATAGGTGATTTTTTAAAAGAGCACATGCAGTAATACACAGGGTCTTGGTTTTGTTTTTTTAACTCAGATATACTGAATCAGAAACTCTGGAAATAGGGCCCAGCAATCTGTATTTAACAAGCCTTCCTATCTGGTGCATGCTAAAATGTGAGAATCACTAAACTACTGACAATAAGGCAGAAGGGCAGAATTGAGAAAAAATAAGTGTTTTGCTACTAAGGAGGAGATGGGGGATGAATAGTGGGAAAGAGAAAGGCAGAGGTAACAGCTTGGGTAGAACTTGTAGAACTTTGTAAGAACTTTGGTTTTTCCAAAGTGAAATGGGGAGCTGTTGAGTTTTGAGCAAAAGACTGACGTTAAGTTTTGTTTTCTTTCAAAGGATTGTTCTGGCTGCCCTATTGAGATTAATGTATAGGGGGTAGAATGCTCTGTATGTAATAACATTAGACGTTTTTCTTTCTATCCTAGTTTTCTGGTTTTTGTGATACCATATGCATCTGAGTTTTCTTAAAACTTTCTGATTTTCCTTTTCTGTCTTTTTGTTACTTATTTTGTATTTGTAACATTTCAACTGTTGATACCCTTTGTGTTCCATCCTCTTGGAGTATTCTCATTGCTTATGATTTTAACTACTACCTGTATGCTGCTGACCCTATCTCCAGTTTAGCCTAATAATTTTTTAAGTTCTGCATAACTGCACAAGACCAATTCTAATTTTGAGTAAGAATTAAAATAATTTTATTATAGAGGCTCATGACAATGATCACAGTAGAGAATGGTGCCTAACTACATGTCTGGTCAATTAAGCAATAACCTGCATTTATAATCTTTGTGTAAATTTAGATTTATTTCTGAAATTTATGACTTGTGCTTGTTTTTAAGGTAGCATTTTACTCATGAGGTACCTTTCAGGTTAATTGGTACCTTAAGGGAGGTGCTGCCACCTCTTTTATATGAGAGAGATCTGATCAACTAGTAGGCTTTTCATGGCTTCGTGGAATTCATAGGTTTCTCACGTAGGAGGAAAGTTTAATGTTTTCTGTATTTATTAGTGGAAGGCTGCTTGTCATTTTTTTTCTTTTCCCTGTTGATTATAACAGTTATTACTATTCTGGTGTTCTTTGAAGTACAGTTAGTTTTGCTATAACATGACATACGCATTCCTAAAATATCACTACACTGTACAATTGCACAATAAAAACCATAGGACCTATGGAGAAACTGGGAGCTAGAGGGATAGCACTCAAAAACTTTGCAACTGGTACATTAAGAAAAAAGATGGGAACCTAAAAAAAAAGGTACAGCAGTTTTACATGTTAAATTGTTTAGAAAAATAAACTGAAAAGATACAATAATATGGCATTTTATCCTTAAAAAGATCTGAAGCAAGTTTGTAGAAGTAGAAGGGTTGTAGCTTGTGAAGTAGTGGGAGGAGGATTATCTGCAGTCAGACATTAAGTTATAACTGAGGTAGCTAGTAGCTGTTGAAGTAAGTGTTTGGGTTCACCTGGGTGCACTTTTCTGCATTTTCTTAATTCTAGAGGACAAAATGGCACATAAGCAATGTGAAATTTGTGCTGTGCTCAATTGTTTCCTGATACATGATTCATATTGCAACAAATTCAAGTTTCTGAAGCAAGCATCAAAGAACTAATGAACCTCAGCTTTTGGTAGTTGTCTTGTATTTTTCTAGTCTAAAGCACTTCATTAGTAATTTCTCTAGTCATTGAATAAGATGCCTATTCTTTTACCAGTAGGCCCTCTTAGCAATCAAATTAGTATGTTTGGAACACCAGCAGATGTGTTGTTGTGGAAAAAACACTAAACTTTGAGTTAAGAGCTAGTTTGAATCCTGCCTTGGCAACTTTCAGTTGTGTCATCTTGAAGAAAGATTCTCTTGAATTACCTGTTTCAACTACAGAAATTAGTATCTCAATACTATTGTAATTTGCTCTAATTTCATTGTGATTTGTAGAGCTGGTATAGATTCAGATAATATATAAATGTAAGGTTTTGTAAACTATTGCATCAAAAATCTGGACCCAAGATTAGAATTCTGGAAAAATGTCATATGTGTGAATGGACTTAATTTTGTTGATATTTAAAAACTACTACTACTATGCTTTTCTAGCTAGAGGACTACAACTCTAATACAATATCTAAATGTTGAATAAATTTTCAATTTCAGAGGAGACAAGCGTTTCATTCTGTAAGTATGGATTATTATCTGTTTAGTAATGAAGCTTTGTTTCTTGTCTATCCACTCTGTACAGTTCTGTTCTCTTTTGAAATAATTATTTTTAGTTCAGAGGTCATTTTATCAAAGTGTAGTTTTAGTTATTTAATATTTTGAATCATTTTGCCTCATAACTTGCAGAAATGAGGCTGATATGAGATTAGATTTTCATTCTTTCTAATAGACATTCCTTTGGTTGACAATTGAGAGAATGAGACCCTTCAATGAAATTCTTTAAAATAATTATTACTAAATAATATGTAACATTATTTTATTTAAGATTGTGACTTATGTTTTAGAACATTCAAAGATGCTATTTTATTTTAAAGGATTAGAAGATAAAGAACAAAATTTAACAAGAAGAATTAGTACTTCTGATATTTTGTCTGAAAAGGTAAGATCCTTTTCTGTGGGATGGGTTATCTGTAAGACTGATTCTTGTACTACATTATTCTTTTAAAAGGGAAATTTTGTCTTGTTTTGTACTCATTTTTTTCATCATTGTTGTATCCTTATTGTACATAAGTCTTAAAGATAAGAAAATTTGGAAGGATGTCTTTGAATCTTTTTCCTTGCGTTCTGCAAATGTTTAATTGAAATTTTATATATATCTATTGTTGTTGTTATGTGCCGTCAAGTCGGCCCCGACTCCTAGCGACCCCTCCTTGGGTTTCCGAGGCAGTTACCACTACGGAAGTAGGATTGCCCAACCTTCCTTCCGAGGAGTGGCTGGTAGATTTGAACCGCCAGCCTTCTGGTTAGCAGTCAAGTGCCTTAGCCACTATGCTACCAGAGCTCCTATATATATCTATAGATGATTCTTTTTTTTTTTAATTGTAACTTTTCATTTTGATTCAGAGATTTTCTTTTCCTGTATTTTTGGAGATTAGCTTTGCAGTTAGATCGATCTTGACCTGTTACCCAGTTCCAGCTCTTCCTCTTATTAGCTGAGTGACCTGTGCCACCTATTTAGCTTTTGCTTGCCTCTTTTTTCCTCTGTTCTCTGTGTTGTTTTGAACCTTTAGTAGGGTAGAGTACAGAAAGATCAAGAACTGTATCTGACAAGTGGTTAGAACTTAATAATCTAAGCCTTCCCTTTATTCTTCTGTTGAGATGAAATTTCAATTATTTTTTTATGAGTAAATGAAAATATTCCAGAGACCTTGGATCTTTAGGAAAAAGATGGTCCTGAATTTTGGAATAATAATTCAATAATATACAATGATTATATGCCTGTGTATATAAATATATAAAATATATGTGTGTGTATATATATATTTGTGTGTTTGTTTGAATATCATCACAATAATCCTATGAATTAAGTTGACATTCATGTTTTACAAATAAAATTCATTTGAATAGATTAAGTGACTTGCTTAAAGTTACATAGGTACTAAGTGTCAGGGCAAGGAATTAAATGAGCTTCTCTGACACCTAGTTCAAGGTTATTGAAGTAGCATATAATCATGGGACAGAATCAATGGTTTCTTGCTCTTGTCCAAAAAGAAGTTGTTGGAAAAAATAATCAAAGACTTTTAAGTTTTCATGAATAGTATTGACATCTTTCTATTTGTTAAACTCTAGATTATCACTGCCCAACAGGATATTTCCATGATAGTGGAAATTTTCTGAGTCTGTGGTCTCCAATATTGGTATCATTAGCCATGTATGACTATTAATAGCACTTGAAATGTGGTTAATATGACTGAGTTCAACACTTAATTTTAGCTAATTTAAATTTATTAGCCACATGTAGCTCATTGCTGTCATAGTTGACAGCACAGCTATAGAACTTCAACCAAGCAATAGGATATGATAAGTGACTTGACAAAAAAGGAATCATGTTAAAATTTAAACTCATTCTTTACATACATTTCTCAACGGGGGAGGGGTAATTGTATCCTTGTTTGGTTAAATTGAAGTACTAAAAGTATGTATTGATAGTTCAGTTAGGGATTTATAGTAGTTCCTATTAAGGGGAAATCACTATGTAAGAATTGCTATTTCATTCTTAAGAATAGAAATAATTTAATTGGATTTTAGGGGGTAAATGTGATCCTATTCATTTATAAGAAAAAGATAAGTGGGCCTTAACCTTTTGGAGTCTTGCACTCTCTTGACTCCCCCTTACCCTCACACACACACACACACACACACAGGAGGAAACACACAATTTTGCATTTAACTTCAGGGGTGAGGAGGCTAAGGAATCCTCCCCCTTCTTCCCTAAAATCCATGAACTTCAATTAAGAACCTCTGCTTAGGTAGTTTGGCATTTTTAGTGTTATATTTTAGGTGAATTTGAAGAATAGATTAATTTTTTAAATTATCTCAAAAAAAGGTACAATGAAAATTAAGAATTTATTTCATTTTGAAAACAGTTATCAGACATCTGCTTTTAATATGCCTTATTTTAGCATTGCTAAAGAAAAGTCTGGGTGTTAACACTATTTCAAATATTCAGATAAATAATTATCTGTAGCTCTAGAAGACATTGTTCAAATTAAACAAATCTTTACAGATTTTTTTCCTTTAATAATTTAAATAATTAAAAAATATAGAAAGAAAACTTATAAATTTGAGTCTTGATATTTAAGATACCTGTTTGCTGGATTACTTGTGATGCTAATAAATCACACAATTATGGAATCTGAGCATTTCATTACAAGAAATAATTTTGTAAGTTTGTGAATACCCTTCCCTTAGCCATGTTGCTATAGTTTTCAGTTGTAATTGTTCATGTGGCATGTATAATTGCCAGTTGATGTCATAAATTCACATCAAAGGATGTGACATGAGTCATGTATGGGAAATTACGCAACCTTACCTCTAACCTTCCTATAAATTGCTAATTCGTAGTATGAACATACTGTAATTTTGCTTATAAACCAAGCAAAATGGAACATAAGTGGAATGCCTCTTCAGGGACACAGATTGATCTTCTGTTTCTATCATAGGGACTGAATTAGAGTGTTAGGCAATGGTAAGTAACTTGGTGTCCTTACTACTTGTATATTTGTCTTTTAAATAGTTGTCTTAAAACTAAATTCTTATCTATAAAAAAGTTTTATCAGTTGGTAAAATGTTTAAGGTCAAATAATGAAGTTTTTTCTTTTCTTAAAGAAACTTGGTGAAGATGAAGAGGAGCTATCTGAATTACAGCTTCGTCTTTTGGCTCTTCAGTCAGCTAGTAAAAAATGGCAACAAAAAGAACAGCAGGTGATGAAAGAAAGCAAAGAAAAGTTGACCAAGACAAAAACTGTGCAGCAAAAAATTAAAACCAGTACAAAAACGCATTCGGCCAAAAAAGTTAGCACTACAGGTGATCATTTCTGTTAAATTCTTTTCATTGATTTCATATGTCAGTATAGTTTCTAGATTTTAATTCTGAAAATTTTGAGTTTGGGAAATTACTAAAAAAAACTGTGGTCGAGTTGAATCTGACTCATAGTGACCCCTCCTTGGGTTTCCAGGGCAGTATCACTGTGGAAGTAGATTGCCTAACCTTCCTTCTGAGGAGTGGCTGGTAGGTTTTAACTGCCAGCCTTCTGATTAGCAGTCATGTCTTAGGCACTGCGCCATCAGAGTTTCCAGAAGTGGAGGACAGTCCTGTATAAACAGAACTTAAAGCAATGATAAAAGACTTATGATAATGAAAATAATTTTTAAAGCTCTTTTCCTTTTACCTCCTGGAGAGTTCTAAAATTGCAATATACTGATATTTCTGTATTTTTCATTTAAAGCTAAACAAGCATTGCGAAAGCAGCAAACAAAGGCATGGAAAAAACTGCAGCAACAAAAAGAACAAGAAAGACAGAAAGAAGAGGATCAGAGGAAACAAGCTGAAGAAGAAGAGAGAAGGAAGAGAGAAGAAGAAATCAGGAAAATTCGTGATCTCTCAAATCAGGAAGAGCAGTACAATCGATTCATGAAATTAGTTGGTGGGAAAAGGAGATCAAGAAGTAAAGTAAGGAATGCAAGAATTTTATCCAAAGCAATAGCATATATTAAAAATAAAATTAAGACATTACTCAAATTTAAGTGTACTTACAGTCTTACTTCATAGATTTAGCCAACTAAAAAATATAAATATATTTGATGTTTTTCTTAGGTGCCACTGAGTTGATTTTGACACATAGTGACTCCATGTGACAGAAGAGAGCTGCCCTATAGGGTTTTCTAGGCTGTACAGGCAGTTCCCTGGATTACAAACATCCGACTTACAGACAGACACTCCTTTGTCCTTTAATGTTATGTATTATTGCCCTCACTTTGAAAAGATTGAACCAACTCCTGCTTTAACAAATTCTTTGTCACAGTCTCCTTCACTTGCTGCATGTGCATCTCTTAAATCAATGAAAACACTTCATGCTTTTTCTTGCACTAACCCACCAACAGTCCCCGAGTCAGTTCCGACTCACAGTGACCCCCATTGGGTTTCCAAAGCTGTAAATCTTTATGGAAGTAGACTGCATCATCTTTCTTCCATGGTGTGTCTGGTGGGTTTGAACTGCCTACGTTTGGGTTAGCAGCCCAGTGTTTTAACCACAGTGCCACCAGAGCTCCTTTTTCTTTCACTAAAGTAAGGCTAAATAAGAACTGTATGGATCTGGTTTGACTTAATCTACAAATTTTTAAAGATAGAAGTAGGAACACATCTTGTTGTAACCCTGGGACTGCCTAGAATCACTATGGGAGCAGATTGCCAGGTCTTTTTCCCATGGAGCTGCTAGGTACGTTTGAACACCAACCTTTTAGTTAGCAGCTGAGTGCTTAACCGTTGCATCACTGTGGCTCCTTTATGTTAGATATAGCTTATTATGTAATTCTTTTGGAGGAGAGGGTGATAGGTTGTAAGTGGGAATGAGTCTTTTATTATCATAGATATTAGAAGTAGAAGAAATGGAAGACTAAAAGTATGGTCAGTGAAAATTTTTTAGCCTTTCCATCATTTTCTGTTTAAGCATAAGTAGGATTACTACATTGTAGTGAGAATTTATTCCAAAAATAGCATTTCCTAAGTACCAGGGCAAAATTTCGTTTGTTTTTCATGGCTTAGTAATGTAGAATCTGCAGTGCAAGTGCCAAATTAATTGGTAAGGACTATTTTAAAGAATGCTATTAAGCATAGTGGCTAAAGCACTTGACTGCTAACCAGAAGGCTGGCGGTTCAAACCCACCAGCCACTCCTCAGAAGGAAGGTTGGGCAATCCTACTTCCGTAGTGATACTGCCTCGGAAACCCAAGGAGGGGTCGCTATGAGTCAGGGCTGACTCAACGGCACATAACAACAACAACAACAACATTAAAACATACAGTAGTGTCATATATGAATCATGTAGTAGCATGTATGTCTATATTTTCAGGTACTTGTTGAGCATTTTATTGTATATAAGTCATTGCTAATGACCAAGTCATGGTCTTATGGATGGTGTCACAAAGTAAACTGGCAGTTAGCTTTTGATCTACTGCTGTTATCAGTGACAGTTTTCAGAATTTTGACCTTACAGAATGCACACTGAACTTCAAGAATAGGTAGCTATTAAAGTGTAAAAGCTCTTTAATTGGAGGGAATTAGGAGTTAGATTTGCTCCCCCCCTAAAAAAAAACAAAACTTCAAAACCATTGCCATTGAGTTGATTCTGGCTTAGAGCACCCCTGATAGGATAAAGTAGAACTGCCCCATAGAGTTTCTAAGGCTGTAAATATTTACAGAAGCAGACTGCCTCCTCTTTCTCTTGTGCAGCATCTGGTGGGTTCAAACTGCCGACCTTTTAGTTAGTAGCCAAATGCCTTAAACATGGCACCACCAGAGTGTCTTGGATTTGTTTAGGCAAGAAATATAAATAATCATACTTAGAACTTTTAACAAATACTTTGATAGACTTTCTAGAGATAATTACTGAATTATTTGTACATTAGCTTTTATCTCCATTACAGATAGATTTGGCTAGTTTTTAGTTTGTAATAAAACAATAGATATATCAAAACACATTGACTCAGATTTTCTAATATTTAGCTATCAATTTATTAATGATTAATTAATGTCATTAATACATTATAGTAATTTATTAATAAAGCTAAAATTGATGTTACTGGATTCTAAAAAAATATTCTAAATATACTCTTGATGAAATAAAACTTGCATTTATTCATTTAGTTTCTTATTGATAACAGGTCATCAAATGTTCAAGAGCTTGGTGTTGTCTTATAAAGGAACAGCTAATTACTTAGTCGTTTAGCTAACTGTGAGAGATTTCACTTGTCTTAGATAATACTTACTATGTTCCATTCATCTATCTGGTTTTGCAGTTATACAATGTTAACCATAGTGGTATTTGTCATATAAATGGAATTTCCCAAATAAGATAGGCACATCTAACTAGACCACTATGATCTTTGATACTATTCCCTAGACGATAACTATCAATTGTTTTCTGATTTCTACTGAGGAAGAGCTTAAGACAAAGTGCTTTGAAACTAAAAACACTTGTTGTATACTTAGTCTTCAGATCCTGACCTGAGGCGATCCTTAGATAAGCAACCTACTGATAGTGGAGGAGGCATTTATCAGTATGATAACTATGAAGAAGTTGCTATGGATACAGATAGTGAAACCAATTCTCCAGGTAAAAGCCCAAATGTGGAACATTTGTGTATGCATAATTATTGAATAGATCATGATCACTTAGCTACCCAACCCTTGTAAAGAAATGTGTAATAGTAATAGAAGTGAGATTTCCTTTTTCGTTATGTGCAACCCTAGACATTATTTGGTTCTGTAAATACTTGGGGAATAGACTCCAAATATGTAACATTATCCTTTATTTCCAAGTATTTGTTTAGACAGCCTTAAAATTTTTTTTTTAACTTTACTGTTAATTGTTTGACTGAAAAAGTGAAGATTATGAGAAAGATAAGAACTTTGCTCTTAGGAAAACAAAAATTTTGATTAAAAAAAAATACACACACAAAAACTTTGATTTTTTAAGTATCTTTATATCCAAGATACTTTCTTTTTTAGTGAAGGAAAAAAAAAGTAATCTTTCTAGCTTTTAGGCTTCCTATATCCTTTCAGTGATAATAAATTGTAGGAATTTAGAGATGGAAAATGATGGGAGTAGCGTTTCAGGAAAGGCTGGTTAGAACTGATCAGGTCTGTACCTCAGTAAAGTTGCACATCTTAGGATTTGGCTCTTACCTTTGAGAACCAGAGATTTGATGATCAGGGATGACTGGCTGTGAGAGACTTATTCTTTCACTATTTAAAACATATGAGGTTAGGCTGTTAATAGAATGCATTTTGCATTGAGATGGATCATTTGTAACTTTAAGAGTTATTAAAATGTCAGAAAGACCATCTTATTGATAAGATACAGTAAGTGCTTTTCATCTCTGTCTCTTTCACTATTTGTGTAGTTCCATTGCTTCGCTTTCTTTGCTCCACATGAGAGGAAGAGTGGAGTCATCATGTCACTCTTTCCTTCTGTTAGCCGCTCTGTTGTGCAGAATCCTTTGGAATTTTTTTTTTAATTATTCTTTAAAAAATAATTAAATTTGTAGCCTTTCCTATTCTGTTCCCTATCAAAAGTGGAACCTAAGTATAGAGCTTTGAAGGTCTAAATGCTAGCTTAAGTGTATGTCTATTTGATGATATAAGGGCAATTTAAAGAGATAAGAGGTAGTCTCATGAAGCAAGTTGTTGGACCTGTGGGCTCAGGACAATGGTCACAGGGAGCATTAAGCTCAATTGGCATGACATACTACACATAAGCGTTGTTATACATCCTACTTTGTTGAGTAGTAAACCTGAGATCTTAAAAGCTTTCAGGTGGCCATTTAGATATAATAATTGGTCTTTCCTTATCCGGGGCAAAGAAGAATGAAGAAAACCAAAGACACATGAAAATAATTAGTCCAGGGGACTAGTGGACCATGTGAACCTTAGCCTATGTGACCATGAAACCAGAAGAACTAGATGGTGCCTGGCTACCACTGTCAACCTAATCAGAAAGGGATCAGTGTAGGAGATTCTGGATAGAGTGGGAGAACAGTGTGGAACAAAACACAATATCATAAAATAAACCAGGTTTGCTGGTCTGATAGAACCTAGTGAGACCCCTGAGACTATGGCCTCTAGTTACCCTTTAGGCCTGGAATTGAACTCACTCCTGTGGCTTCCAGCCAAATAGTAGATTGGCATATTGGGTGAACATTTACACCAGGTACATACACTCTTTAAAATGATCAGTCATGGAAGAACAGAAGGTCAGTATTTGCACAAGGAGATGGCTTGGGGCAGGAATGCATAGGAAAGAAGAACACGGGGAAGGGGTAACTACAGGGAGGAAGTGGGAAAGAGCTGTTACGTTGTGGGGATTGTAGTCAATGCCATGAAATAAAATGTATGAATTGCTGTATGGAAAGTGAATTTGCTTTGTAAACTTTCACCCAAATCACAATATAAATTTAAAAATAAATAAATAAAAGAGATAGTCTTGTAGAGGTTAAAGATATTACCGGAGTTTGATAAAATCAAAAGTGCACTCTATATAGATGTGTTTATATTTCTTCCATCATACCTAACATTTAATTTTTCCTACTGAAACATTTTTATTAAACTCTCACAGTTTTAAATTTTTTTTTTAACAGCTCATTCACCGGTGCAACCACCATTTTTCTCTGAATGTTCATTGGGGTATTTTTCCCCAACATCATCTATTTCTTTGCCTCCACCACCTCAGGTTTCTGTAAGTCTAAATTGATAATGAATTTTAAGAAACTTTTCTTGTTGTCTTTTGTCTTTTTAATTTGTTACCTGTCTTTTCTAGGATGTTTGAAAAACTGACATGTAATTAATGAATGATTAGCTTTAAAGAAGGCTTTGAAAATCAGAATTGCTCACCAAAAATAAAAGCTATGAAATTTATAGAATAAACAGTTGGTTATTTTTAGCAGGCTATCTATTGGGTAGATTTTTCATAGCTAATCTTTTTGGGAGGAGCTCTGGTAGCGTAGTGCCTAAGGCACTTGACTGCTAACCAGAAGACTGGTGGTTCAAACCCACCAGTCACTCCTCATAAGGAAGATTGGGCAATCTACTTTCATAGTGATACCATCTCAGAAACCCACGGAGGGGTTGCTTTGAGTTGGGTCTGACTTGACGGCACATAACAACAACAGCAATCTTTTTTTTTTTTTTTAATTCTTTCAGTACCTGGCATGTTTGTTTGTCTCTTCTTTTTTGCTTCTCAGCGTGTAGTCTCTCAGTTTAATCCAAAACAATAAGAATTATTTACTGTTTGAGAGATTTAAGAATGCTTCCAAAAGTTAACTCTCCTTTCTTCTCTTTTGATGAATATGCAGTCATTTTTCACTTAAAAAACAAGCCAAAGAGAGAGATAACCTGTGGAAGTTGATTTCTTTTTCCCTATTTTCCTCGTAGGTGAACTGCATACCCATCCCCCATCTATAGAAAAGAGAGGGGAGAAACTAGCACCAGGGGAGAGTGATAAAGTGGAAATAATGAAGTTATTTGTAGGTTTGAAAGTATCTTGAGACTAAACTGAGTATCTCAATAGGTAAGAGGGAACCTAGCCATTTCACTGGTCCTAGGTAAACATTTTGTGTCCTCCTAGGAAACATGATGAGAATAATCTTGAGGAGCAGAGAGACTAGAAACAAATGGAGATGTTTTCTTTTGGGAAATGGAGAATGAGTGAGCTAAATGGCGAGAGAAATACTGAAAGATCTTTGTAGCAAAATTTATCCAAAATCAGAAATTTCTATAAAGTAATTTTCCTTTAGAGATTATTTCAAAAAAGCTATGTGAAGGATTTAAAAGATTTGTGATGATGCTTCTTGACACTTAGTTCTTTAAGATTTTACTTAAATATTATATGCTCTTGATTTTCTATACCAAAACCAAACTCACTGCCATTGAGTTGAATCCGACTCATAGCAACCCCTCCTTGGGTTTCTGAGGTGGTATCACTATGGAAGTAGATTGCCCAACCTTCCTTCCTAGGAGTGACTGGTGGGTTTGAACTACCTGCCTTCTGGTTAGCAGTCACATGCCTTAGACACTACCCCACCAGAGCTCCCTGATTTTCTATAGGTCAAAACCAAAAAAACCAAATTCACTGCCGTTGAGTCGGATCCGACTCATAGCAACCCCTTCTTGGGCTTCCGAGGCAGTATCACTAGGGAAGTAGATTGCCCATCCTTCCGAGGAGTGGCTGGTGGGTTTGAAGCACCAGGCTTCTGTTTAGCAGTCAGTTGCTTTAGGCACTACGCCACCAGTTTCCTTCTATAGGTCTAGGTCTACTTATTTCCAGGTAACTATCTAGAGGGAGCTCTGGTAGCATAGTGCCTATGGCACTTGACTGCTCACCAGAAGGCTGGTGGTTCAAACCCACCAGCCACTCCTTGGAAGGAAGGTTGGGCAATCCTACTTCCGTAGTGATACTGCCTCGGAAACCCAAGGAGGGGTCGCTATGAGTTGGGGCCGACTCGATGGCAAATAACAACAACAACAACAACAACCTCTAGAGGGAAAGTGAGCCCTGGTAGTAGTGGTTAAAGGGCTCAGCTGCTAATCAAAAGGTCAGGAGTTGAAACCTGCCAGCTGCTCCATAGAAAAAAAGATGTGGTAGACCCCTTCCTAATGATTTCCAAAGTTTCCTTGGAAAACTCTGTGTGGCAGTTCCATTCTGTCCTATAGGGTTTTTATGAGTCAGAATTGACTAGAAGGCTGTGGGTTTAATTTTTTGATTGTGTAGAGGGAAAGATTTCGTATAATTTGAGTCCTGTATCTTCTAGAATGCTAAATGAGATAAGAATAGCAATTAAAAAGATTTCATAGTTACCTTGAAGTTCATAAATTAAACATTTCAATTTTTTTTTTTCAATTCCAGAAATAATAACTTTTTTTCATGGTAAAGATAGAATTCTGAGTTAGTTTTGAGTTTTACAGTACACTTAGTTCACTTATACTTACAGCTAAAATAAGAACCTAAATTTTACCATTTCCTAAGTTAATATTGTTCCAGAGATAAGCATTTGGAGTTAATAAAATTTGCAAAGTAATTATTGTCTCTTCTTTTTTAAAAATAACTAGTCTGTGCCACCTTTGAGCCAGCCTTATATGGAAGGCTTGTGTGTTTCTCTTGAACCTCTACCTCCTCCACCACCTCTTCCACCTCTCCCACCTGAAGATCCAGAACAGCCTCCAAAGCCACCTTTTGCAGACGAAGAAGAGGAGGAAGAAATGCTGCTTCGCGAAGAGTTACTTAAATCTCTAGCAAATAAACGAGCTTTTAAGCCAGAGGTAATTTAGACACTTTGACCTCTAGGTGGTGATCTTGAGCTTCGTTTTAGAGTAGCCATGTTTTTCACTGCTTATTTGGGATTCATTGGGCTTTTCAGCAAAGAAGGGTTAAGTCTTAGTACTAATTTGCTCTCAAGACTTTTAAAGATTACAGAACCTTTTTAAATTTAAAACTGTTTTCTGTCTTCTCTCGATTTAGGAAACATCTAGTAATAGTGACCCACCTTCACCTCCAGTTCTGAACAATTCACAGCCTGTGCCAAGAAACAATTTATCAATAGTCAGTATTAATACAGTATCTCAGCCCAGGATACAGAATCCAAAGTTTCACAGAGGACCTCGTCTTCCACGAACCGTGATCTCGGTAAAAACAAACAAAAGTATTTAATGCTACTGTTATTTGAATAACTTGTGAGAAATTTGTACGAAATTTTGCTGTCCTTTTCTTCCCTACCCTCTAATATGTGTGTGTGTGTGTGTGTGTATGTGTGCGTGCGTGTATATATGTATATATATACACACACACGTGTGTGTGTGTGTGTTATTGTATAAGTTTTTATATGTATTATTTATAACTTTTTAGTTTATAAATGATGAAAGCTGCTGCCTTCTTCATTGGAAAACTGTAGAGTTTGGTGATAATGCTTTTGGGGAAGCATTATTCTCATCAGAATGATTTACTTTCCCCTTTCTTTAGTTTTTTCTCTATAGAAATTAGTCCATTCAAATTTTCCATCTTTTCTGTAGTCAGTTTTAGAAAATTGTATATTTTTGCTTTCTCCTTTTTTTGGTTTTACTTTGCTTATTTTTTTAAATCAGTGAGTATACTGTAATGGGAAGAACATTTATGGTGTTATTAATGATTAAGAGATTGCAGTGACAGTTTCTCTCTAATTTGTTTTCTAATGGCTAGGCATAATAAATAGACCAAAGCCATATTAAAATCTTGCCTGTGTTAAGAATGCCAGCTTTGCCTCCTGGTCCATCGTAGGTAACCACATAAACGAAAAAGTTTTGTTTTTAATTATATAGAATTATTTTAAGATTATTTTTATTTTGCTATAAAGGAATTAGTTAATTTAGATGGAATCATGATTTTATATAGAAAGTTAGAGAAAATAAAACTTAAATGAGGAAGGTGATTATAGTAGTGTCTGTAGTAGTGTCTTGAAAGACTTTTTAAGAGTATTTTAGGTATTTATCATATATGTAGTAGTATTTGTGGAGTGTGACAAAATTAATTATGTAATGTTACAACCAGAAGGAACGATATAGACTCTCTACCTGGACATTATTATTTTTACAAATTACAGTTCAAAGAGGTTAAAGGCTGTGCATTTAATTGTGGTATAGCCAAGAAAAGAGATATTTTTGTCAAGGAGAATGACAAATATATTATCTTTGCAGCTTCCAAAACATAAATCAGTGGTTGTAACACTAAATGATTCTGATGATAGTGAATCTGATGGAGAAGCTTCCAAGTCAACAAATAGTGTTTTTGGTGGATTAGAGTCTATGATTAAAGAAGCAAGACGGACTGCTGAGGTAAGTGCAGTAATGAAAGGTAAAAGGAAAGATGATTTGTTTGCAGTCTTGCAAGTGTATTTTTCCTAAAAATTAGGCCTTAAGTATAAGAGATTTTAATACATGAATTGTGAAAATACTTTGTTTGTGGTGGCAGGATTATATACAGTGAAACAAGTATAAATTTAGTGACTAAATATTCCTTTTGTGTTTACAGTTGACTAGTTCCTTTTTCAAAATATAAAATTGGGGGATAATTGTCCTCTGTGCTAATGAATTTAATGTCATTTTGAAATTATGTTACCAGAAAACAGTTTTTATTAAATTATATGATCTAAGTACAGCTTTTATCCCTATTCTTATTGCAGTAGTCATTTAAGAAATCTATTATTTTTCAAACTGTAGGTCCTGACTACTTTGTGGATTGTGCAGTTTGGTAGCTAACAATCAGCTTTTTTCTTTTTTATCGAAAAGGAAAATAATAAAGATAAATACTCAGTTACAAGTAGTCTCCGACTTACGATGGGGTTCCATTTTGACAACTTTGTTGTAAGTCTGTTCTGACATAATTCAAACACCTATCCCCCCCCCCCATTATTATTGCCTTTTATTATCAGGGTCTTTATAATCTGATTTTTATTTGTCTTTCGGGTTTGGAAACATTACATATGAAGTTACAGATATGCTTTTTAACATTGTATGTAAGACACACCACTAATGATAAGATGTACAGACAGAAAACAGATGGTTGTAAGTGTGGTTCATCATAACTCGAATACATTGTAAGTTGGAGACTGCCTATATTTAGAAATAATATAAATGTGAACTGGGTTATGGTGTAAAATATAATTCTGTGTGGTGGTATTGAAAGTTATTGTTCTGGTTGACTTCAAATGTTTTCTAGCAAGCTTCAAAACCCAAAGTACCCCCAAAATCTGAAAAAGAAAATGATCCTATGCGAACACCTGAAGCTTTGCCTGAAGAAAAGAAAATTGAATATAGATTATTAAAAGAAGAGATTGCCAAGTAAGTGGCATTTTATATAATTAGCTTTGAAGGAATGTGCCATTTTCCAAACTTCCTTTAGTCAATACAAAGTTTATTGGTATTGGGAAATGAGTGATGCAGTTTTATCCTAGATGCAGAGTGTATGTTTTTATAACTCACCCAGGAGAGGGAGCCAGATGATTGTCTATAATCTTGAATGCAGTTATGCACTGAGGTGTTAACAGCTTAGAAAAAGATAAAAACACTGAAAAAAAAGAGAACTACGCTATCAACTTAAAATGCCAGCGTGGATCATGCATATTGTTCATATTTTTATTGTTAATACAATTAATATTTTTACTTTATTTTATGGAATAGAATAAATTTTGTGAAAAAAACAATTTCAATTTATGGAATGGTATAATGCATCTTTATTGATTATTTTAGTCGTGAGAAACAGCGTTTAATTAAATCAGATCAGCTAAAGACGAGCTCATCATCACCAGCAAATTCTGACGTGGAAATTGATGGGATTAACAGAATAGCAATGGTTACAAAACAGGTTACAGATGCAGAAGCAAAACTTAAAAAACATAGGTGAGCCTCACTATTTGAATCCATACTGTTATGTGTCTAATTGTTCTTACATTAGTTGGGATATAGTTTTGTGATGTTTGTTATTATTAAACATGCTGTAAGATTACAAATTTTTATTTTCACTTGGTAGAAATACAGAAGTCTTGGTTTTTGTTTTTTTTTTAAAATTTTGTATACAAAGTACATAACATGAGTTAGAATCAGCTCAATGGCAGTTGGTTATTTTTTTTTAAAATAGGATTTTAGAATAAAATACCAAGCAAAAATTGTGCCTTAAATAAAGGAAAGATATTCCTTTCAGATTTATGTATAGTTTATCCATTGTTAAAACATTTAGGAAACTCTTCTTTTGAATTTTCTTTAAAACTACTAGCATGTTTTTTCCAATACTTTTAATAGAAGCATATTTTTATTGTTAGAGGTGGGCTTTAATAGTGAAAATAGTCACTACCTAGTCTGTTGAATAAGATGCATGATCATATTATGGTATTATCATGAAGTGTACAGATCATGATCATAAACTTCTTACATGTTTTCTAAAATTGTGCTGTTCAAAGGGGGTTTCAAAATGTGTCTTCAGTCTTGAGTAATACTTGTCTTGAGCTGCGTACCATATTTCATTATATTTAAGATGTGCCATTGTTTTGTGCACTCAGAAAGAAAACATGCTGTCAATTAAAGTCCCATTCAGTGATTACAGGCATGTCCTGAGGTTAGAGATCAAAAAATGTACCTCATAGATGAACTATGATAGTGACTGTAAATCTTCAAAATTATCAGTGATACCTAGTATCTGTACAAAAGAGATTGAAATAAATTCCTTCAATTTTGGTATCTTTAATCTTTCATAACAAATGAAAAGTTTCAAAAAGTAATTCTTTATGTGTGTTTTTCTATCCCATCCTCTCTACCACATATTGTTTGTTTGTATGCTTCATTCTAGTTATCAGTACTTACAACTATTCAAACATGGTATCTTTATAGAAAAGATGCTTAATTTTTTTTTAAAGAAATGATTGTGGCAAAATATATATCAGATTTGCCACTGTAACCATTTTTAAGTGTGTGGTTAAGGGACATTAATTATATTCACAGTGTTGTACAACCATCACTTCATGTATGTCCATATATTTTCATTATCCCAAACAGAAACTCTGTATCCTTTCTTCCCTACCTACATCTTATGATAACTACCACTGTACTTTTTGTCCCTATGGGTTTACTTGTTTTAGATATTTAAGTGAAATCATATAATATTGGTCAATTTTTTACCTGGCATATTTCACCATTTTAGAGTTCCATTCCTTTCTATAGCTAACTAATATTCCATTGTATGTGTATACTTTTCATCTGCTGATGGACACTTGGACTGGTTCTACCTTTAGACTGTTGTGAATAATGCTCCATTGAACATTGGTGGACAAATATCTGAGTCTTTGCTTTCAATTCTTCTGTGTATAACCTAAGAATAGAATTGCTAGATAATATGGTAGTTCTGTGTTTAACTTTTGAAGAAGTTCCCCTTCCCTCCCTTTTTAAACTGTAATAGTCAATAGTTTAAAAGTTGAAAATCTAAATTATATCCATATTTTTATCTTTTTGTCCTATTTTTACTTCTTAGCTGCAAAAGTTTACTCATCTGCATGATTGTTTAGAAATTAGTCTTCCTTCTACCCTTATCTGCCTTACTTTGGATAAAATGAGTTAGAGGTTTATAAGTTAATTAAATATACTTTATTATAGGGTCAGAGCCTGCCAAGGTTAACATTTTTAAAAAAATTGTGGAAAATATATGGGTAACAAAAATATTTGCCATTTCAACCATCTTCTCAAGTACAATTTGGTGACATTAATTATAGCAGTGAACAGTTGATGTGAGCTTTTCAACTGTAGCTCCCATTATTCAGAGTTAAGTGATTTTTTTAAGATCAGACTCATAGTTGTTTTCATAAAATATAGACAATGTGAATTTGAATGCCTGTGTGATTTGATGAAACATAAAAATATGTTATATTCCCATCTGCATATCATAGATAAGTTTTTAAATGACTATCTTGCAATTTTTTCTTATTTTGATGGTGTCAGTGGCTAGTTTTCCTAATGGTAAGATTTTTTTTCCCCCCCCAATTAGGATTCTCTTGATGAAAGATGAATCTGTCTTAAAAAATTTAGTGCAACAAGAAGCTAAGAAGAAAGAATCTGTTCGAAATGCTGAAACAAAGATTACAAAACTTACAGAACAGCTTCAGGCAACTGAAAAAATTCTCAGTGTCAACAGAATGTTTTTGAAGAAGCTTCAGGAACAAGTAATATTTTTTTTATCATCGTTTCATACTTGCTTAACATTTATGGGCCTAATTTTATATAAAACAAAATCTTAAAGCCTTCAGAATATGTGTTTCATATGTATATATAGTTTTCCATTGAGGTATATATTGGAATATTTTTATTTTCAGTTGAATACCCTAAAACTACTGCTTTAAGGATAAGATATTTTCTTGCCTAAGGCTTTCATTTACATGCTTAGAATTATCCCTGTGTTTTCAGATTCACAAAGTTCAGCAACGTGTTACGGTTAAAAAGGCTCTGACTCTAAAGTATGGAGAAGAGCTTGCTCGTGCGAAGGCAGTGGCTAGTAAAGAAATAGGAAAACGTAAACTGGAACAAGATCGTCTTGGAGTAAGTTGCTTGTACAACTCTTATTTCTGGAAAATAGAAGTTTTTGTGATGCTTTTGAGGGTAAGATATGTATAAAATAACTAAGAGGTTTTTTTGCAAATTTAAAGAGAAGACAAAGCTTTGTAAAAGACATCCACAGTAATTTTTTTTTTTTTTTA
>NW_006921926.1:1653030-1679258 GCF_000298275.1 Orycteropus afer afer | reverse complement strand
TTTGAAGGAATCGCCATACTGCTTTCCACAATGGTTGTACCATTTTACAGTCCCACCAGCAGTGTATGAGAGTCCCAATCTCTCCACAACCTCAGTAATTTGTCTGTTAGTTAAGTTTATTTGTTTGAACTTTTGTTTTTTTTGGAAGATCATAGATTAACTGGCAAAACTATTGGAGACTTATGTTAAACTCTGTTTTATTCTCCTTACTGATTTAGTTCTGTAATGTTGGAATTTAGTGTAGAAGTAGCACAGATACCAGAAATTGTTAATAAAATCACAGCATGTAAGATACTCATTTTTTTCCTCTAGCCAAACAAAATGATGAGACTGGACAGTTCTCCAATTTCAAGCCCAAGAAAGCATTCAGCAGAACTAATTGCTATGGAAAAAAGACGATTACAAAAGCTAGAATATGAATATGCTCTGAAAATTCAGAAATTAAAGGAAGCCCGTGCCCTTAAAGCAAAGGAACAACAAAATATTGCTACAGTTGTAGAAGAGGAATCTGAATTTTCTTTACCTCAACCTTCACTTCATGATCTGACTCAAGATAAATTAAGCCTGGACACTGAGGAAAATGATGTTGATGATGAAATTTTGTCTGGTTCAAACAGAGAACGAAGAAGATCCTTCTTAGAATCCAATTCTTTTACTAAACCCAACCTTAAACACACTGACACACCTAACAAAGAATGTATAAACAAACCTACTAAAAGTGCTTTAGAAAAACCAGAACTTTTTCTAGGGTTAAAAATTGGTGAATTGCAAAAATTATATTCAAAAGCTGACACCTTAAAACAATTGATTTTAAAAACTACCACAGGCATTACAGACAAGGTTTTTCATGGTCAGGTAATCAAACATTTCATATTCTTTACAAATATCTAAAATTCACTTAGCTTTATTTGCCCTGTAAAATTATTATTTTGTTTTGCAGGAAATTTCTATAGATGTGGATTTTGTCACAGCACAGAGTAAAACAACAGAAGTGAAGCCATGTCCTTTTAGACCCTACCATAGTCCTCTTCTAGTTTTTAAATCCTACAGGTATAAAAGAAAGATTCAGTAAGCTTAAATTTAAAGATTGCTCCTTGGTTCTTAATGATACAGCCTTAAATATTTTATGATAATGAAAAAAAGTTGAATCATGGTCACTGAAAAATAAAAATTAAGTGTTTTGCTGTTGCTGGACTTGAACTGTATCTGGAAGTGAGGTTTAACGCACACTTGGGTTTATCAGTCTTTATCACGTTCCCATTTCTGACTACTTGTGGAAATGTGAAGTCTGTTTGAATGCGAAGCCTGAATATGAATGCTATTTGTTACCATGATTTTAGGAAAAATAACGAGTCTTATCAAGATTTTTAATTTTTTAAAAAAATTTTACTACTACCAGTACTAAAGAGACATTCTCAGATGATTAACTTTGTAGGAGATTGTCATTTTTTTAGATTTCTAGAAATAGTGAGGCTGCAAAGTAGCTGTGATTTAATCATAAAACGGTAAAGTACCTATCAAGTAGTGTAGACTTTTTCTGTGGCTTTTTGTGTTGCCAGTATTGTGTACAAGATATATAGAATTTTGTCATGTAGAAGAAAAACACTCCTTTTAAAATAGACTTTATTTTTTTCTTGTTTGTTTTCTATTTCAAGTGTTTTATTATCTGCGTCTTTAAGTATCTTGTCCCTATCACTTGATTTCCTGGCTGTTTTTTAGGATTACTTTGGTATTAAGTGTAAAAATTTTAACTGAGAAAGTAATTAAAATATTCTTAGTTTTCTGAGGTATGTTTATGGAGTATAACATGCCTGTCCATGTCTCTCTCTTCTCCTTAGATTTAGTCCTTATTACCGAACCAAGGAAAAACTTCCCTTGAGTTCTGTATCATACAGTAATATGATCGAACCAGATCAGTGTTTCTGCCGCTTTGATTTAACAGGAACATGCAATGATGATGATTGTCAATGGTGAGTAGTTTTTGGGAACATTTTTTAATTTAAAAGGCTGTTTTGATCGGTTACCTTTGACATGTAAATGATGATCTTTTCTGCATTGTCATTTTTATTTTAGGCAGCATACACAAGACTATACGCTTAGCCGAAAGCAGCTATTCCAGGACATTCTGTCATATAATCTGTCTTTGATTGGTTGTTCAGAGACAAGCACTGATGAAGAAATTGCTGCTGCAGCAGGTTTTTAAAGACTTCTTGTTCTTTCCCATGTGAAAATGTAAATTTGGTTAATTTAAGAATTTTATATTCACTTGTGTGTGTGCCTTTAATACCTGTAATAATTCAACACGTTTACTCATTACATTTTATCTGTGTTAATTCTGTTCAGTTGCCACTAGCCACATGTTGCTATGTAAGTTTAAATTAATTGAAATTAAATAAAATTTAAAATTAACCTCTCAGTCATGCTAACCATGTTTCAAGTGCTCAGTAGACATGTGTGGCTAGTTCTTACCAGTAGAACATAGATTATATCTGCATTATTGCAGAAAGTTCTTTGGACAGAGATTATTTAGATGTTCAATTTATTTAGAAAAAAATATTAACTTATATCTAAAGAAATTTTATTAATGATTTTAATGCTGTTGAAAGTATAGATTACTGCTTTGAAGGCTGAACTAGCTGAGCATTAAAAATAAAAGTTGTTTTTTTAAAAAAAGAAAGCATAGTTTACTCTCTGATATTGTGGGCAAAGCTTTTTCCTAAAATTGGTGCCAAATATTAAAACTGAAATGACAGATCTTTTGGAAATAAGGGAATTGACATTTACTAAGTTTGATGTTATCCCAGCCCAGAATAATAGCATGTGAAATCACTTCATTTACTTAATCATTCCTAATTTGAGGCTAAGTTATACTTGTTTAGTTCATTAATTGGGTGTGTAATATGGTAGGATTTCTCATAGTAGTTAAGATAATGTAGGCCTTGCCTTCTAGAAGCCATGGATGTTTTTGACTAATATCGTATACTTTCCTTTAGTTCTTAAGCAATTCTTTACTTCATGCTCTTTAATTAGCCTAGCCTTTGTAATCTATGTCTTTCATACTTTTTATGAAGATGGCATTGCTCCTATTTCAGAAAAATACGTTGAGAAACTTTTCGGAGTAAACAAAGATCGAATGTCAATGGACCAGATGGCTGTTCTCCTTGTTAGCAATGTCAATGAAAGTAAAGGTCATAGTAAGTATATATATGTACTCTAAAAAGGAACTTGTGGTTTCTTTATGACAGCCAACTTTTTGGCATGGTATTCTCAATATATCGTACTATTTCTAACTATAAGAGTAATTATAGCTCTTTTTAAGTAGTGTTTGAGTAGCCTTTAAAACTAAACTGTTAGTTTTATCAATTGCCATCTTTTGTCTACATTAGCACCTCCATTTACAACCTATAAAGATAAAAGAAAGTGGAAGCCAAAGTTTTGGAGAAAACCTGTTTTGGAGAATAGCTTCAGTAGTGATGAGGAGCAGTCTGTAGGACCAATTAAGTATGGTAAGAAGTTTTATGATTTAATTTTTAAATTGTAGGGTTCCATTTTTGCTAATCTATTGTATTTTCTAACTTAGTCTTCCTATCGATGCCATTGTCATTTTAGGGAATATAGTCCTTCATTGTGTAGAACTGCCTTTTACATTGCAGTGTGTTTTATATTCATGGCCCATGCCAATTAATGTAAGACTTACTCCTCAGTAAATATGATTGCCCCAAGTATTGCCAAATATACCTGAGTATAGGAAGAAGGGAGCAGTACTGCTTCCATTTCAAAGCCACCACCTGGCCTGTGTGTTTCTTGAAGGCAGGTACTCTATTTCATTAGTGAGCCTGTGTTTCCTGGTATGTAGTAAGATCACTGTATGTATGCACAAAGTAACATATGAATGAAGGCTTTATTGTCAAGCACTTTTTACATTTTAATCTCAAATTTACATAATTTGTTTACTGTTTGTGGATTAGCAAGTATCCAAACCATGTGTACTCTCTTGTGCTTATTTATGTTAACGCAATACTTTTTTTCTAGCTTAAATTTCGTGAAATAAGTCCGTAAAACTTGAGTCATCAAAAATTATAACTTCCTCTGACAATTTAATGAACATGAATTATCAGGTTATCTCACATTTCCTTAAAAAAGTGATATCCAGGAAATATTACACTTCCTGGTTGCCCAGGACAGTCCTAGTTTAAAATTGTTGTCCTGGTATAATTTCTAATAGCCCTCTGTTTGCTCTTAGAGTATTCTGGTACAGTAAATTATATGGTTGTTCTACCTTGAAGATATGAACTCTAAGTTAACAGAATCTCTAGGTTTTGACATCATTTTAAAGATGAGACCAGTTGTTATTTCCTGGGTCTGTAGATTAGGGAAAGTGTGGCACACTAATGATATTTTTCCTTCCAGCCTTCCAGCCAGAGAATCGAATAAACGTTCCAGCTTTGGATACAGTTGTCACTCCAGATGATGTCAGATATTTTACGAATGAGACGGATGACATTGCTAATTTAGAAGCAAGTGTGCTTGAAAATCCTTCACATGTACAACTTTGGCTCAAGCTTGCATACAAGTACTTGAATCAAAATGAGGGGTAGGTCAGCTTCTAGTCTTTGCATGAACTGTTGCACATTTATATTTTTATGTTTGAGGTTTATATTACCAAGGGTGATCAAGTTTCCTTCTTAATAACAAAGGAGGCTTTGTGTTTTTTTGTAGTTTTTTTTTACAAAGTGAAAAGCAGTTTATTGTTTAAAAGCTATTAGAAAAAGTTTAAGATTGGATCTTGAGTTGTGTGCATGGTTCAGTGTATGAATAATAAATTATAGTAAACTTTTTAACTCTGTTAGGCTTTATTTCAAAGTATAAGTAGTTAAAACAGTAAACTCTAGGTGATGTAAGGATTAATTTTTTAAGTCAAGTAGTCATAGTCTTTTAGTGTAATTATAAAATAACAGTGGAACAGGTTAAACTACATATTTTTGATTAAAGATTTAGAGCTTATATAAGAAACTCAAAAGTTCTGGTGAATTGCCTTTTTTTTTTTGTCTTATAGTATATGTATTCAAATGAGGTAAATAGTAATTTATTTCACATCCTATAGCTTCTGTTGTATAATTGTTATTTTCTAATTCCTAAATCAATGATCCTACTTTGGTAGTAGAGATAAACTGGGAAAAATAATTTTATTATCTTAATTTTAATGTTATCATAATTCAGTTGTTTGCTTTTTTTTACAGGCTAGTCTGATTTGTCTGAGTCTCTTAAAATTTAGTATAAAAACTTTGTTAATAAGGCAGTAATGCAGAATGCAATATATCACACGTGGTTAACTATGGTGTTTATTAAACTTTCTTTGTTTGTCATTTCCATGTTAATGGGATAAGTTACAGTGTTTTCTTTTCTGACTCATTTACTGAGTGAAGGCCAAAAGAACTGTACCTTAGTTTATGAATAGGATCATGAGAGAGAATTATCTTCTCCAAGAGATAGCAAGCCCTGACTGTTGAAAAGAACTATTATATTCAATGCTTTGATATTTTTTGCTGGCAATAGCTGGCCTTGAGAAAGAGTTGTTTAACTTTCTTCTGGACCAGTATAAATCATAAAAGGTATTGCTGAATATGGACATAAAGCACATTTGAGTTGACATCTAGTGTTTTATAACACACTGTTTTTATCTGAGGTTAATGCTCGCTGAGCATTCATTTAAAGAATTGTTGGGTCTATGAAAAGTTGAGACTTTTTGGAACAGATGTGATTTAAAATCGTAGTTTGTTACCCTTTGTCATAGGAGATTCTGGTTTCTTGAGAAGTTCTAATAGAAAATGAAATAAATAAAACTGATTCAGTATATTAACCATATTTTAAAAGTGTTTTTAAAAAATGCTCCTTTTTTAAAAACATGTAGGCTCTGTTCAGAATCCTTGGATTCTGCTTTAAATGTTCTGGCTCGAGCATTGGAAAACAACAAAGACAATCCAGAAATTTGGTGCCATTATCTCAGGTTGTTTTCAAAAAGAGGAACCAAGGAGGAGGTCCAGGAAATGTGTGAAACAGCTGTTGAATATGCACCTGATTATCAAAGTTTTTGGACTGTGAGTAGAAAAGATAATATAGACCTATGTGTATATATCCATAATTGTTTGGGTCATCTTAAATATAGAAATGTAGTTTAATCATACGTGTTTTCTATCTGCCTATCGCCTACTTTCCATTCCCAGTAACCTCAAAACCATTTCTTCTGGGTCAGGTTTAATTTAACTAAGCAAGGAAGAAAATATTTTATAAAGAGGTTATTTTGTTGCTGTTGTAAGTTTATTGATAAAGAAAAAATACAGAATTATTAAACATTTTGTACCTACCTGAAACAGTTTTGGGTTAAATTAAGTGTATTTTTTGGAAAGAACCTAAAGTTGTTTTTTTTTTTTTTAAATTTCCCATGCTTGTGTAAAATTTTTATTCATGCCAGGGAATATTCTGGCCTTTTTATTATCTGTCCTTGTTGTCTGTTGAAAGAATCCTACTCTGTAATTCATATTGATACTGAACTTTGCCAGGGTAACAAAGATTTGGTGAAAGGAGAGATTTTCCTTTTTGTCCAAAAGAATGAGATGTTTCCTACCTAGACTGAAAATTGTAAGTGATTCACTTGTGAAAGAAAACAGGTACAGGCAGTCCCCAGGCTATGAATGAGTTCTGTTTCAAAGTCTGTGTTTAAGTCTCTTTGTATGTAAATCAGAACAGTTAGGTACAATTCGTGTCTAGCATCAGTTAGTCAAATGTTTGTCTTAGTATTTAATATATAATGTACGTTTCTATGCATAAAAAATATGAAAGAAATATTTCCAGATACACTAAAACGTCTTTAACATAATAATACGATAATAATAATAATGTTTTGATATGTGTCTCAAAGTAGCACCTGTTTGTTATGAAGTTTTAATTGATAGTTATTATTGAGCTCTGGTGGTTTAGCGCCAAGGCATGTGACTGTTAACCAGAAGGTTGGTGGTTTGAACCCACCAACCGCTCCTTGGAAAGAAGATTGGGCATTATGCTTCCTTAGTGATACCACCTCAGAAACCCAAGGAAGGGTCACTATTACTTAGGTTCAACTTAACAGTAGTGAGTATAGGAAGGGATCGGTTCATAACTATAGGTTGTACATAAATTAGATGGTCATAACCCAGGAACTGCCTGTACCTGAACTTTTACTACCTGAACACCAGAACCGTTACTCGGCTACTATCAACTTCATTTTACCTTTTTTATTTTTCTTTTAATTGTGGTTTGGGTGAAAGTTTATAGAGCAGATTAGTTTTCCATTCAACATTTTATATACATTTTGTTTAGTGACCTTGGTTGCAATTCCCTCAATATAACAGCACTCTTCCCTCTTTCTTCTTGGCTTTCCCTATTTCTAGTCATCCTTCTTTCCTGCCCTTCCTGCTTTCTGAGATTTATTTTTGAGCAAATACTGCCCTTTTGGGCTCTTATGGTTGATTATTCTTAGTAGTATGTTTTTCGCTAGGTTATTGTTCAATTTATAGGCCTGTTGTTTGGCTGTAACATGATCTCCAGGGGTGAGTTTAGGTCTATGTTTGAAGGGTGTCTAAGGGCCACAGTCTCAGGGGATCCACAAGTCTCTATCAGACCAGAAAGTTTGGTCTTCATTATAATTTTGAAGTTTGTTCTATGGTTTTTTCCCATTCTGTTGAGGACGTTCTGGGATCCTGATTGTGCTATCAACTTACCATTTTACCTACTAACTGAAACTCAGAACCAAATATGATTTGGGTAACATTATGTCCCTTAGTGAATGAATTGAGTGCCATTTATTTGCCACTTTCATTCTCTGAACTCAGTACTGATTAGATTTGGACAGTGAAGGATGGTTTATTTTTTGACCTAGAGCCTTGTGTTCAGAAGGCCTGTTTACTAAAGTTAATGCTGTTGATTGCAGTAAAGTTTTATAGGATAGATAGTCAAAAGATTTATTTTTCTTTAAAATTACTAGCTTTTTAAAGGGACTTAATTTCTTGATTAATCCTTCTTAGTTATCTATTTTGCCATACTTTTCTAATATAGAGGCTGTTTTCACATTTGTTATATGGTTGCACACCTATGCAATGCAAATTGTATATAACCATAAACGTGGACTTTTAGAGATTCACGGTGGTCTTGCTGCCATTTACCTATTTATTCAGGGAGAGAAGAGATAGGGGTATACCTGTATATTTTTAGTTTTCATCAGATTCTACTTTTCAACGTATACTAAAGGGAGAAATCTAGATGATAATACTAGAAAATTGCTTCATATCTTTTTTTTAAATCTTTTTTTTATAGAAATTGAGGATTTAATATATTGAAACCGTTTTTTAATGAAATAGGAAAAATCTAGTTTAATCATTTATTCTTATAAAACAAGATTAATTGAATGAAACCTCTTTGGACAGTTTCTGCACCTAGAAAGCACCTTTGAAGAAAAAGATTATGTGTGTGAAAGGATGATGGAGTTTCTGATGGGTACAGCCAAACAGGAAATGTCAGATGTTCTGTCCTTTCAACTTTTAGAGGCTCTTTTGTTTAGAGTTCAGCTGAACATATTTACTGGAAGATGCCAAAATGCACTTGCAATTTTACAGGTAAACATTTATTGTATCATTTAAATACATCTTGTGGAGAATATTACATTATAGGTAGGATTTTTATTGATAAGAGCATAGGCTTTGGATTTGAATCTTTGTCTTGTCACTTACTAGTAAGTTGTGTGACATTGGGCAAATTCATGGCTTTCTTTCCTTTTCTGCTTGGTGAGGGTGATTATCTTTTTTAGAGTTTTATCAAGTTTAAATGAAAATGTTGGTCACATATTCACCACATTAATTGCAAGATTCAAACCATGATGGAAAAATCATTATCAGTACATAGTGAAAATCTTTTGTATGGGTGCTTTTTTGTTAGCTTATTTAATTTATATTTTTCCTGTTGTCTTATCTCATTATATTTTGAGCATTGGGATACTTCAAATGTACAAATAAATCTTTTTTTTAAATTATGTTATAAAACTTCAGCGTAGTAAAAATTACAGTTTTTATATCATTTTTTTAAAAAATAGAAACTCAAAATTTTGACTTTAATATTTAAGAACCACTCCAAAGAAACAACACTTTAATTCTTCCTTGCCTTTATAGTTGAGTCTTCTTTTGAATAGGAATCATTATTTTTAAAACCACTTTCAGTTTATTTTTTCATTTTACCTAGAATGCTTTGAAATCTGCTAATGATAGAATAGTAGCTGAATACCTTAAAACAAGTGATCGATGTTTGGCATGGCTAGCCTACATACATCTTATTGAATTCAACATTCTTCCTCCAAAATTGTATGATCCATCTAATGCCAATCCTTCAAGAATTGTTAACACAGAACCATTTGTAATGCCGTGGCATACAGTTCAAGATGTAAAGACTAATCCTGACATGTTGTTAGCAGTTTTTGAAGGTACGTATAAATGGTTATAAGTGATTTAGAACATCGACTTACTCATTATTATGACTCTTCATAATTAAGTGGAATAAATTTATATCTAAATATTGCAGTTTGTAGTTTCATAATTTATTATGTAAATACTTAAAAGATTAAAGATTTAATCACCTAAGATGAGCATTGGCATCTGAAAATCAGGCACTGTAGTGCATTGTATAATTTATTTTTAAAAGGTATGTAGTCTAGTGAGAAGTAAAGTCTATGTATTTGACATAATTATTAGACATGCGAGAGCATATAACGGGGTGCATCAGTGGTCTATAAAATTATATGCTATAGGTGAGACTAGGATCTGTGATTTATAAAATTACACAATATTTACCATAAACCCAAAGGGAAGAGATTGTTGTAGATTGACATTATCAAGGAAGTCCTCATAGAGGAATTGGGACTTAGAACTGGACTTTGAACCATGGTTTATGATATAATATGGTTGTTGTTTTGTGCTTTTGAGTCAGTTCCAACTCATAGTGACCCTATAGGACAGAGTAGAACTGCCCCATAGGGTTTCCTAGGCTGAAATCTTTATAGGAACATATCACCAGGCCTTTTTTTAATGTGGAGCGACTGGTGGTTTGAACCACTGGCCTTTTGGTTAGCAGTTACATGCTTAACTATTGCACCATCAGGGCTTTTTATGGCATGCTGGGCCTTTTCAAACGTGAGAATTCTTGTCTTTATTGCTGTATTTCTCTGGGGTCTCATAATGTCCTAAGTACTTAGTCAAATAAATGCTTGTTGAATAAACTACTGATTAAAAGAAAGAAAAGAAGGGCATTCCTGGTAAGGGAGCTAAGTAAAGAAAAAGGAACAAGTAGATAGGAATTTGTGTGATGAGTTTGAAAAGGGATTGGGAGAGTGAATCCTTATCAAAGTGAGAATTCTGTGCTGGAGAATATAGGAATTAAATTTAGTAAATGGGATAATACTAGATTTTCAACAACTTTGAAAATATGGGAGACTTGATAGCAGTAGAGATTTTTATGAAAGAGGAATGGTACTGAAGATAAATGGTACCAGAGGTAGGAAAACCAACCAGAAGCTAATAGTATAACTGAGGCACAAGAAAGTTAACTTGAGCAAGGGAAGTATTTGTTAGAGACATTTGAAGTTTTCGCATAGAGGTATGGGGACAGATTAAATGCCAGGGAAGAGGAGAAGAAATAAAGATGATTCCAGAGTTCAAGTCTGGGAAAAGGCAAATTAATAGAAAACTGGCCGGTTAGGAAGACTGATTTTCATAGTTGTGTGCTATCGAGTCTATTCTGACTCAAAATGATTCTATGGGACAGAATAGAACTGCCCCGTAGAATTTCCTAGGCTATAATCCTTATGGAAGATTGCCAGATCTTTTCTCTTCATGAGCAGCTGGTGGGTTCACACCACTGACTTTCTGGTTAACAAATGTGCTTAACCATTGCACCACCAGGGCTTCTTTTGATTTTTATAGTAGGACTGGTATTTGTGAATGGTAGTTGGTTATCCAAATGGAAATACTTGTTGTCAGAAGGAAACAAAGAAATGGACCTTAAGTGGAAGATTAAGAAGAGAGAAAGAGAGTTACTAACATGGAAGTTTTTGTGTTACAGAGTGTTTTACAGGTTTTAATATGCTCTCACAGTAGATTATTCAGTTGTTGAAGCTATAAGATAATACTTTCTCTAAGGAAATGGAGTTTTAAGAGTAGCAGTAAAAGGGATAAAAGGAAGAGAAGAATCAGTAGTGAGCTGAAGAGGAAATATAAATAATCTCTTAGAAGCAGAGATAAGAAATAAAAAAAGAACATTGTCATGCTAATCAAATAAAATTGAGGACAAAGATAGGCTTTTGGGGTTGGTTAGATACAAACCCTTAGTGAACGTCAGGAGCACAATTTCAGAATGATGACATTCACTTAAACGGACTCCACAAGTCTTAAAATTTGTTCTTCAGTGAGTGAGGAAGAAATTGTGAGAGTCCTGCAAAATAAAATAAAAATATACCATTCTACAAAAAGCAGCAAATGAAGTAAATGACTTTACAAGAGGAAAAGGGTGCTTTGAAGGAGGAAGAAAAGGATCTAGTTTAGGGGGAGATATTTAGATGGTTATAAAGCAGCAGAGCAAGGTGTCCTATGAAGGATCCTGGAAAGATGGAAACATACAGGTGATTCTCATTCGTGGTAGTTACGTTATATAAAGTCACATTGAACACTGAACCATTGTTCCTAGGAAAAATAAGGTTAGGTTCCTGCTAGCTTCTGATCACCTTTTTGTCAACCGATCAATACATAACTTTGTTTTATGTGTTTCTGTTTAAATACACGTTATTTCATGTAATTGTTTCATAAACATTGAACTCAGGACCAATAGCACTATAGCTCATGCCTGATGAAGCTTATGTAACACGTGTTTTTGTGGTAAGGCTTACCATAGCCTTCTTGCAGTTAGGAACAATAAACAGCACTTTTCTACTAAGGGGTCATTTTAAACATCAAAATCACCAACATAAAGCACAAACATGAGAGCTGAAACAAGAAGACAGAGATTACTTTGTGTAATCTCATCTGGGAACGTGTGTCTAGCAGCTCAAATGTTTTTCCTGCTTTGCTCATATCTGTGAAAGACTGAGCACTACAGGTTTTGATTTTGGGATTACAAATAAATTTTAGTAAGCAATTAAATTCACAAATGTGGAATCTGCAAATAATGAAGATTGTATTTTTTTCTTTTAATTGCTTGAGATGCATTTTAAAGAATGTAGGATAAATACATTTGTTTAAGTAAAACTGTTAGATGTAAGAGCTCGTACTGGATGCTTTAATTTTTACTATGAAAGTAAAGGTAAAGGATTTAATTTTAGAATTTGAAAATGCCTAAATTACCTCCTTTGGGTTAAAAATGAATAGCTGCCATTGAGTTAATTCTAACTCATGGTGACACCATGTGTTTCAGAATAACAACTGCTCCATTCAGTTTCACGGCTGTGACCTTTTAGAAGCAGATTGCCAGGCCATTCTTAAATTGTCCTGGGTAATTTCAGACCAGCAACCTTTCAGCTAGTACTAGAGCACTTAACCATTTGCTCTACCCAGGGACTTTTTCATTTGAGTAAAACGGAGGTATTTAGTAAAAATGACTAGGGTAAATAGTCAAACAAAAGGATAAGCCATTTTTTCCCATTGGTGTCTTAGAGTTTAAATAACACAGCACAAAAATTCATGTTGTATTTGATTTATGTTGTGATGTTTTTGGATAGATGCAGTGAAAGCTTGTGCAGATGAGAACCTTACCGATGAAGAAAGAATAGAGGTCTGTCTTCCACTTTATACAAACATGATTGCTCTGCACCAGCTTCTGGAGAGGTAAAATTAATTGACCAGTAGTTAACCCTGTATTTAAAACTGATTGCTTTATGTGATGAGGTTTTTTTTCTCTTGTTAAGGTTTGAAGCTGCAGTAAAGCTTTGTAAATGTTTATTGGAATCATGTCCCATGAACTGCCAGTTGTTGGAAGCCCTTGTTTCTTTATACTTACAAACAAATCAGCAGGACAAAGCCAGGGCGGTGTGGCTTGCAGCATTTGAAAAAAATCCTCAGAATGCAGAAGTTTTTTATAATACATGCAAATTGTTCATCTTGCAGGTAAAAAATGACTCATAGTTCATAAATGTGATGTTTTTATACTTCATATCATTAATATTTTAAGACATTTCATACATCAGCCTCTCCTAGAAGTTCTTCCTGATCCTTTTGCCTTTCACAAACTATAATATTCTTTCTCTCTCTGCCGTAATGCCTTGTGTGTTGTTATGCCCTTGCATTTATTACATTGCTTTGTCATTTTGTTTATAGGTGCTTTATGTACTAGACTAAGACCTCCTTCAGGGCAGGGATCATGTCTTACTTATATTTCAAGCCCCAACACCTAGCAAGCATAATGCAAAACATGTAATAGAAGCTTTAATAGATAATTGCTGGATGAAATAGAGTCTGTAGTGATGTTAAGTGTTAAGTTGTTTAATGGTTACTTTAACCTAATTCAGCAATCAGGATATACAAGTTACCTGAATGCATCCCAAATTTTCCCTCTTCTCCTCTCCCTCAGACAATTTAATCAGTAATTTTGGCAGGCTGTGCCCTTTCTTGACATATTTTAATTGAACATTGTAATAAGCCTGATGTATTATCACTTCTCCCGTTTTTTTAAATAGAACCGAGGCGATAATCTTCTTCCATTTTTGCGGAAATTTATTGCATCCTTCTTTAAACCTGGGTTTGAGAAATATAGTAACTTGGATCTGTTTCGGTAAGTTTGTAGAACTTGTTTGATTGTAGAGAATGGAATGTAGGTCAGTTCATTGAAAAGATTACAATTATTTTGTGGCTTGATTCATTTTAGACTGATGTTATACTTGAAACATTCCTTTACGGAACTGTTATGAGGGCAATAGAATTTAAAGAAATGGAGGCAAGATGTAAGGTGCTTTGCATTCTTTGGATTAAAGACATCATACATTTATAAAGTAAGGTTACACCAACATTGTGATGACTCATTTTCCTTTTACTTTATTGTTAATGTTGCTGACTTTAGCATTTAGAACTATATCAACTGATTATCGTGAGATGATCTCAGTGATTTTTGAGAAAATGTTTTATTTCATTGGTGATCTAAAGTGAGTGTAAATAGTATACTTTTTCCTTTTAATTCTAAAGGGATTGGCCTAGCTTCTGAAATGTTGAGTGAGAAGTTTGAAGAATTTTTTCTGAGCCATCAGTTTCTCAAAGCTTGTGTAGAGCTCTCTATTTACTGCCTTCATTTGCTTGAAGGGTGGGGAGGCTTTTAAAATTCCTTCCTTTCTCCTCTTCCATCTCTCTGCAGGGGCTAGCAAACTTTTTTTCTTACGGGGGAGATGATAAACATTTTATGCTTGTAGGCCATATGGTCCCTATCACTACTATCCTACTGTGTATGATATTGTAGAGAGAAGGCAACCATAGTCAGTATGTAAATGAATAATAGGCAGGGCTGTGGTCTCAGAGAAACTTCATTTATGAAAATAGGCATAGTTTGCTGACCTGAAGTAAAACAGCATCAAAGAGAAAATATGTTATCATGACATATATGTATTTTTAATGTTAGGAAGAACTGAGAGAAGGAAGACTTAAATTGAATATCTCCCAAAAAATATTTCTTGTGAAAGATACTGACAATAAGCAAAAATAAAATCTTAGTTTACTGTTTGCAAATTTGTTGCTTGCAAAATATTTTTCTTTTCTAAGATTCCACCAGTATAGCAATGGTATATAAAATAGATTTTTAAAATTAACTCACTTTCTACTAAGTCAGTGGTTCTCTCATTTCAGAATTTTCTTTGAATATGGCAGTTTTATTTGAGATTTAGCAAAAAGTTTGGGGTCGCTATTGTTTCCCAAACTTGCGTCTTTTTATCTATCCTCTTACGATAGGTAGCCTGTTTATTGACTGTTTGAATACCTTTCCAGTTCTGTTACATCTAGATTAATATCTCAAGATTAATTATAAAAGAATAACTTTAAATGCAAATTAATAAAGAATTAAAACTATCCTGTGAAGATTTAGACATTGTTCTGCTTTCTTATGCTCACCTCTCTTGTTTAAATTTTATTGCTTTACTTCTCAAACTTAGGCAAAGAACAAACCCAAGGCTGAACCAAATTTTATTACATACTTGCTGGTTCTGGTCTTCCCTTGGGCATGGAAGTACTGGTTTAGCTTAAAAGAAGATGTTGCTGGTTTCTGCCTTGGTAACTAATCGAAGATCTTCTTGATGCCGGGTTAATTAAGCAGAATAAAAAAGTGTCAATAAAAACTTAAAAATGGGCTGCTTCCAAATAATCTTTTCATTGTTTACTAGATCATCCTATTTTATTGAATTCCTTTTTGGAAATAGTTGTAATTCACTGAGTTAGGAGGAAAAAGTATCCTGTCCTCACTTTATTAGGGTAGTACTAAAGACCTTGTTTACACAAAAAGTGTAAATTTCGCAAGTCTTATTTTGAGTGAAGTATTAGGAGAAAGGCAAAAAGAGATCATTTTTGTCATTCTCATGTTTATTGTATATTTATATAATTTTTTTAAATGTATAAGTTTAACCACACTTTATTGATAAAGAGAAATCAGAGTGCTCTTAATAGATTCATTATTTTTTTGTTTCATGAGTAGAAATTTTACAGCAGGTATACTTAGAACTGTGACATTTATTTGGAGTTGAATTTGGTCATCTCCCTTTCTATGTGAAAGAGCTAGATTGGGTAATTTTCCTGTATTTCAAATCGATTTCAAGTTAAGTGAGTGAGTAAAAAGTTTACTTGGGGATTTCATTCTCTTTACTGAAGTTAGCCTAGGGATTATAGATTGGACATAGATTGGAAGTCATCTCTTTTGAGCCACTTCAGTTTTCAGTTGTTGTTGTTATGTGCCGTCGAGTCGAACCCAACCCATAGCGTCCCCTCCTTGGGTTTCCGAGGCAGTATCACTACGGAAGTAGATTTGCCCCATCTTCCTTCTGAGGAGTGGCTGGTGGGTTTGAACCACCAGCCTTTTGGTTAGCAATCAAGTGGCTTAGGCACTATGCTAATAACTAAAATCCTTAGCTAATTATGGCAAAGTTAGGATTATAGCCTGACATCTAGATGTCCCATTCCCTTCCCTTTTATTTTTACTCCATACAGCCTCTTTAATCCATTAAAACTTACTCTCTTGAAATCATTTTTAAATCAAAGGTAAGCAGTTACATTAGATTGTCATTTTTGAGATCAATGTAATTTCTTTAAAAACATCATTCTGGAAGATGTCGGTAAGTATTGCACCCACATTTGAACACAGAATTCAGATACATTGTGGGGAAAACTGAGTTAGTCTAAGGCAAATAAATTTCTTTATTGATTGACTTCTTACAGGCTTTACTCTCCTGATAAGTATTATATTTCTCTCCTAATATGTATATGTTGTCCTTTTTTAAGAAGGGGCTATAATTTCAGTATTTCCCAACCTTATTTGATCATGATCTCTTTTTAACAAGTGCTTATGAGCTAATATGCCACAGAATACACTTCGATGTCATGTCTAAAGTTAAACCTGTAGTGATGTGTATATATATGTGTATGCATGTGAGAGAGATTGTTTTCAGATAACAGGTTTTGTAAATATAGGAAAGTAGGAAAACGTTTAGATACTTTGCTATTCTCATATATTGTTTTCTATTTTAAGTAGGTTGAATTAGATGATTATGGTGGCTTATTTAATATGGAGGACAAGAATACAAGATTCATTTGAGGAGATGAGTTACTTATGTAGGATAAAATCATAAAATTCTGAGTAATTAAGTGATCCTGGTGATGTGACTGTAAGGGTATGTTATACAGATGAAAATAAAGTTTCATTACTTTAAAAAATATTTCAAGGAAATTTGAATTGAAACTATTTTTTTTGTTGTTGTTGTTATGTGTTGTCGAGTTGGACCCGACTCATAGCGACCCCTCCTTGGGTTTCTGAGGTGGTATCACTACAGAAGTAGATTGCCCAACCTTCCTTCTGAGGAATGGCTGGTGGGTTTGAACCACCAGCCTTCTGGTTAGCAGTCAAGTACCTTAGGCACTAGGCTACCAGAGCCTGTTTTTTTAAGCATTAGTAATCTGTGTGTGCCTAAGGTGCTCTAGTGGCGTAGTGGGTAAGGCATTTGGCTGCTAACCAGAAGATTGGTGGTTCAAACCTACCAACTCCTTTGTGGGAGAAAGATGAGGCAATCTATTTCTGTAAGGATTTACAACCTTGGAAACCCAGTAGGGGGCTCTGTGAGTTAGAATTGACTCAGTGGCAGTGAGTTTTTTGTTTGTTTTTTTGTTTTAATCCATGTGTGCCTAGGAATAATTTCAAATGATATTTGTTTTTGTTTTAGGTATCTCTTAAATATCCCAGGACCACTTGACATTCCAGCCCGTTTATGTAAAGGGAATTTTAATGATGAAATGTTTAACCACCAAATCCCTTACTTGTGGCTCATTTACTGGTAAGTCATTGTCTTCTGTGGAGACATTGCACACACAGCTTACATTTATTATTACTGATTTACACTGTGTTAAAATTAACACCATTGAAGCGAAATCAAAAGGACATTAAAGTTTAAGGTATGCTAAAGAAGAAAACCAAAAAGAAGGATTTAATTGTGCTAATGCTTATTTTAATGCTTAAAATATACTGTCATTTCTTTACCTAATAGAATTGAACTGTTGATGTTTCTTTCCTTCATTTTTTAAACAGCCTTTGTCATCCTCTTCAGTCAAGTATTAAAGAGACAATAGAGGCATATGAGACAGCATTAGGGGTGACCATGAGATCTGATATAGTACAGAAGATTTGGATGGAGTAAGTTTAGTTCTTCCTACTAAGAATGGGATTTTGGAATAAAGGGATATGGTGGCAAAGGGGTGATCATCTTTCTTGATGAGAAAGTTATTGCCTTGATTATTCTAAATTATCATAATATTTTTCTTTTGACAGTTATCTTGTCTTTGCCAATAATAGAGCTGCTGGATCCAGAAACAAAGTCCAAGAATTCAAATTTTTTACTGATTTAGTGAATAGATGTTTGGTTACAGTCCCTGCCCGATACCCCATTCCTTTTAGCAGTGCTGATTACTGGTCCAACTATGAATTTCACAATAGGGTAAGAACTTAAAATGTTTTTTTCTTTGTTTTTTTAGATATGTGTTCAAAGCTAGGGACTTGATTGACAGCAAAACTCCTGTTTTATATCAAGAGAGCTTTTCTTAAAACCACTTTCCTAGCATTTACCATTATTCTTGACCGTGTTTCTTATTTAGCTCTTCAAAGTCTAGGAATAGAGCCCTGGTTTATGGTAAACATTTGTTCTTTAAAGCTCAGTTAGGATAAAATATGCATATTGATTATGTTTCATTTAAGAAAATAATCTTTCTCCTCTGAAGTGAAAGCAGTTAGAATTCCTTTTTAGAAATACATGATGGTATATATTGGAGTAATTTCCAATGCTTTTTAATGAAAACTCTTAATGAAAGAGTATGCTTGAGTAGTTGGAGATTTTATTGAATAAAATATTCTGTAATTTCAAAATAAGAATGGACTTACATAGCTGCTCTTTTTGTTAATATTTTGTCAGAGCAAATACAGGTTTATACAGAACATAAAAAGCTAAAATCAAATGCCATTTAGAATTTTAAAAGTAGAACTTGATTGATGATATATTTTAAAGTTATTATTTTATAGGTAATGAAGCAAAAGTGTTTTTAATATATTTTCAGAGGCCCCCCAAACTATTCATTCAGTGCTATATAGATTAAAGCTTTGTATGTATGTGTGTTTTTGTTTGGTTGGTGGGGTGGTTTTGTTAATTGGGATAACCAATTATTATGCTTTGTACTTCTATGCCATTCTTTATCCCAGGATCTCAAACCACTTTATGGACATTAAGTCATTTACACACGGGCATTCCATGAGCAAGATGTGGCAGGTATTATTATTAGCCCTATGACTTGCCCAGCTATACAGCAAGTAAAGGTAGACTCAGGAATGAAATCCCGGACTCCTGGCTTCTTGGCAGTGTTTCTGAGTCCATGGTTCTCATCACTAGACCATATTTCTTAATTCACATTTGGAAAGTCACTAATATAATTAATGATATGAACTGTAACTCACAACATTGTACATTATTATAATTTATACATTCATAACTTAAGGACCATTTTGGTTTTCTCATTATAGCACATAGGTAATTGAGTTCCATATTTTTGGTTGCATTCATTTTTTCCCTCCTCAACCTTTACAGGTTATTTTCTTTTATTTGAGCTGTGTTCCAAAGACCCAGCATTCCAAAACCTTGGAACGATTTTGCTCAATTATGCCAGCTAATTCTGGACTTGCACTGAGGTAAGAAAAAATAAAATTCTTTTGGTTTTCTCTTCACTAAGTATAGATTCTACATATAAAATGATCTTGAAAACTTCATAAAAACAGTCAGTTCTTCCATGGTTTTCTCATTGATAAATACTACTTTCAGCATTCTTATGCAGTATTTAGCTACAAAAACTATAAAAATCAGATCACTTTATGAAACTATGCAGGTTATAAGGGGTCGATAATTCAAGTAAAGTTTGTGTTCCCTGAGCACAACACATCAGCTGTATTTAGCACAGATACTATAACTAGTAAATGTGTTTTATGTGGAAAGGGAGTATTACATGAGAGATTTTAAAGGGTTCCAGAGATAATAGCCAAGTATTTATATTCTCAGGACTGTGACTTATTTTACATAGATCAATAACTGCCAAATATTAGCATGCTTTGGAATCTCCTGGTATGATCATTAAAAATGCAGATTCCTGAGTTTGAGACCCCAGACCACATTTGATAAACACTGATCTTGGGATTTTATACATTTAATTAGAAGGAGATTTTGAGGCTTTGTTGTTTCTCTGCTCTGGTAAACCTATTTAACCCTTAAAAATTGTTCTTTTAATTTAAAAAGATACCCTGAAAGTCTGAAATAGAGTATGCTATCAACTGCATACTAATGCTTTGGCTTCCACTTTTACAGTCATTCCCACTGCGTCAGTTGTGTCTTGTGAGTGTAAGCTTGTCTTATAAATCTTAAGGTTCCTTAACTATTTATCAAATACTCCTTTTTCTTTTAAAATATTTACATTCCACTTAGAATGTATTTGGGGAAAAAAGCCATAAAAGATTGGAAAAAATTTCAGAGACTTAAGGCTGTGATCAAAATAACCATATTTTATGTTTTTATAATAAAAATTCTGGTAAGCATACCAATCTACAGAAATTAATAAATATAAACATTTGTATTATAAAAACATCATCTTTGATAAAATATGTGACATAGAAAATGTCATACCTTCTATTATCAGAGACATTTTGGAATATAACCAAAACAAAACACCAAACCCACTGCCATCGAGTAGACTCCAACTCTTAGTGACCCTATAGGACAGGGTAGAACTGCCCTATAGGGTTTCGGTTTCCAAGGCTGTAAATCTTTATAGAGGCAGAGTGCCTTTTCCCACAGAGCAGCTGGTAGGTTTAAACCATCGACATTTTGGTTAGCCGCCGAATGTTTGAACCACTACACCTACAGAGCTCCTTTTAAAATATAGGTAGTTTAAATGTTGGCTTGCTAACCAGAAGGCTGGTGGTTCAAACCCACCAGCCACTTTTCGGAAGGAAGGTTGGGCAATCTACTTCCATAGTGATACCGCCTCAGAAACCCAGGGAGAGGGGGGTCGCTTTGAGTTGGATCTGACTCCACGGTAGTGAGTAGTGATTTTTTTGTTTGTTTGTTTTGTTTTGGGGGTAAATGTTGGTTTTCTTCATAAATCTCTACTTCTGTATTTTGAGTTTCTTCTTACTTCCTTGTGGTCATCGTTGTTCTTTTTTCTACTGGAATAGAGAACTTAATAATTGGTCACTGTTCTTATTAGTTCAAGAAATATTTAAGAGCTGTTGTTGTTGTTGTTATGTGCCGTCGAGTCGACCCCGACTCATAGCGACCCCTCCTTGGGTTTCCGAGGCAGTATCACTACGGAAGTAGGATTGCCCAACCTTCCTTCCGAGGAGTGGCTGGTGGGTTTGAACCGCCAGCCGTCTGGTTAGCAGGCAAGTGTCTTAGCCACTATGCTACCAGAGCTCCCATTTAAGAGCTAGAATACTCAAATAAAGAAAAATACTAATAAATTGTATCAATATATCAATTGTTTAGAAAACAAGGGAATGTTGTTTGGAGGAAAAGCTTTAGGTCTGTCTTTAGGTTTTTGAAGATGAGCATAGATCATGATTGGACTTTCGCTAGTTTGGCATATTATTGTCCCACTATCATTTTTTGTAAGAGACATTCTACAAATGCTTGCTATAAAGCCTTGATGGAATTTAATTGTCTAAAAATTGTACCTCAACAAGCATTCTGTTCATACAACACATTTTGGATTCTCTGCACTTGCAATGCTTTGTTCATTTTCCTGAATGTACTTTACAGGCTGCTTCAACATGAATGGGAAGAAAGCAATGTTCAGATTCTGAAACTTCAAGCCAAGATGTTTACATATAATATCCCAACATGCCTGGCCACCTGGAAAATGTAATGCAACAATCACGTACATGTTTTTATAGCTATTGCATTTATTTATAAGGTTTCCTCCAGACAGGTAAATCTGAAGTGGCAGCTATTTTTTCCCGTTAGGCAGATCTTTAATTTAGATTTGTTTTTGGCACTTGCTGAGGTTTTATACAATTGCCTCTAAAAGCAGAAAAGATAGACTTCTAATTTTCCTTGAAGAGAACATTTAGATAATACTACTGTTAAGTAAATATATCTGATACAAATGCTTTAAGAGTCTCTCTTTTGAAATGTGGGGTCACCTCCATGTAAGTCTGATTTCTTCTTTCTTTTAACGGTGTTAGGGCCAGGTATTTTTACTTTTCTTTCTTTCTTTTGGCAGGGGAACATTTATTATGTTTTAGGGGAAAGCTTACACAGCAAATTAGTTTCTCATTCAACAATTCATACACAAATTGTTCCATGACGTTGGTTGCTATCCCTGCAATGCAGGTATTTTTCACTAGTAATTATGATGACATTTTTTCGTGAACTTTATTTATGTTCAAAACACTGGTCTGTTTTCATTCTTGTAAAGTTGATAAAAATTGTTGAATTTTTCTTTTCACTATAGGTTACCCTCCTTGGAAGTTTAGCCTGTTACTTTCAGGAAGTTTTGTACTCAGATTCCCACAGTCAGTATTCTGCCAGTGGTGGTATCTAATTTTTTTCAAAGATATATAAATTTTTCTTTTCCCTTTTCTATATTCCTTTTTATCTTAGAGCCATTGCTGCTGAGATTGTTGTAAAGGGACAAAGAGAGGTAAGCTATCATTGAATATCAGATGGATCATATTTTTAAGCTATTCTGCCCCTTTTATGTTTCAGTTTAAAAGGATTAAAGCATAAAACTTACCATTCTAAGAACTCTAAATATTTGCAAACTCCAAAACCTAACATAACCATTTTGTCTTGAATGTTATTATATTGTAAAGTACTTTTCTTTAAACAGTTAGGATTATGAAAGTATATTTCATCACGTTTCCTGATGGAATTGTGTGTATATCTATCTTATAGGTCCACCGTTTATATCAGAGAGCCTTACAGAAGTTACCTCTTTGTGCATCACTGTGGAAAGATGTAATGCTTTTTATCTTTTATTTCATCTTGAAGTTTTCCTATAAATTTTCTGCATGTGCCATATCCATTGATGTGGTGATGCTCAAACTCTAGCTAAATCTTACTTACATGCTTCCCTGTCTTTTACAGCATCTCTTGTTTGAAGCATCAGAAGGAGGTAAAACTGATAACCTGAGAAAACTAGTTTCCAAGTGCCAAGAGATTGGAGTCAGCCTAAATGAGCTCTTAAATTTAAACAGTAACAAAACAGAAAGCAAGAATCACTGAACACTGGGTGCAGTCAGTTCTAAGTCCTTATAATAATTGCCAAAATAATTTGAATGATCCTTCAAGATTAGGCTGATCCCTGGCTAAGGTCTGTGTAAGGCAGACAAGTATTATTGATCCTATCAAGTCCCCTACAATATCTATCCTCAAAACCGGAAGCAATGAACATAACCCTCTTCGGTTGGATAAATGAACTTCCTGTTTGGCCTGCTGCTAGGCCCAGCCAGATTGTCATAACATCATGTACGTAAGTATAGTTCCTCAAAGTGACTGACATTTATTTTAATTTTATTTTTGTTTTTATTTTTTACTTTTTTTCCCTTTATGTTGTGCTATTCCTGATTCACTTGACACTCTCTGATGCCTGAGAGATTCTTGTTTGGGGTTTAATTTCTAGGGCTGTGTTTACAGTAAAAAGGAGGCAGTCCCTTTTGGTTCTTCCTTTTTAAATCTTTTTGAGTTTCTTCATTTCAGGATTTAAAACTTAATCAGTCCATCTTAAGGATAGTGTAACTGCCATGGCCACAAGTCTGCTAGTTGCACTTGAATTGTTCTAACAGGGTTGTTTATCGCCCTTTCTACGTTCTGGACTCCTTGCCGAGACTGTTTAACTTGAAGATAAGAGAAACTATTGCAAATGCCAGTGCATCAGAACCTAAGAGTGGTCAAATATTATGTGCAATTTTTTTGTAAAGATATTTTAATTTATAATAAAGTTTAACAGTTTAAAGAACAGTTAATATTTGAACTGCTTTGAATTGAAATACTACTTTGTAGTATTAAAATTGTTTATATACAAAATATTTTGAATATAAGTTAACTTTTTAAAAAATGTTGCTGTCTTTATTCACTTTTCACACTTTAATGGGTAAGTGTTGAAGTAGGAAGTATGGTTAGTCACCATATCACTATTTTCTTACACTGAACTTACACTGACTTTTATTATTATTAATTATTGTGGCTAAAATACACATAACAAAACATTTGCCAATTCAGTAATTTTTACATGGATTATTCACTGACAGGATTATATTCTTCATGTTGTGCAGTCATTATGGCTGTTCTTTTCCAAAATACTCCACCACCATTCAGTGGCTTTTTTAATTCTTGAGAATATAGGCCCTATTCTGTTTTGAGGACAGTGAGCAGTTAAGTTTGCAATACCACTAAATTCCTTAGTCTCAAAACCATTTTATTTAAAAGAAAGTATCTCAGCTATGGTATGAATGGTTTCCTTTGTGACATGCTGTCTTATGTCAAATATCAGCATGACCAAATATAAAGGAGACCTTGTTTTTTGTTTTGTTTTCCCTTTAGTCTATATTGGGTTGTATGCACTTGCAGAAAATATTGTTAATGACATACACACTGCCACAAATCTGGTCCTGTAGCCACTTGCAATCTAATTTTGAAGGCAGAGGAGCAGCCCTATGGATTGCTAGGCAAACTTTGTACTTTTTACAAGGGTACTTAGCATTGGTGTATTCAGGGCTCCACTCAGGCCATGTGTACAACTCTAGTGCTACAGCCATGCAGCTGTAGCCCATAACAAATTACAGGAGTCACCATGTACATATTTCCTATAGTCATACAGGCAGGGGCTCCTTCTTGTCATATTGATGTTTAAAATCATGAAGGTGCCTTTTTTAAATGTTACACTGGCATAAGGTCATCTTTTCTTCCTCTGTGTTTAGAAAACTCACTTTAACCTCCACACAAAAGTAGCCAATACTAGTTAAGAGCGAGTTATGTGTTCCTGATATCCTTCCATATTCAGTTTTACTTGTTTTTAATGAAGTGCTTTTCGATAGGTAATAGTTAAAATATTAAACAAAATTTTGGGTTAAACTTGCTATGGTTATTACAATCACAAGAATATGATATTTTACTGTATAGCTAAACTGTTTCTTTGGGCTGAGTACTGTTAAATGGTCAGAAAAGCCTAATCATTGAGAACTCATTGATACCTCACACCACCATTCCCAACACCCCTGGGTTGTGGAAGAGGGAAAAATACATCAAAAGAGGCATTTTAAGCTATGAGGTTTTTATCTCTGATAAAGGAAATGGAGTGGCAGATTGCAGTGTATTTTTATGTTTTTTCCATCATTTTAGAGAACATAGCCTAATATTTCTATTTGTCTTTTAACGGAAAATGGACCTTGTAACATTGTTGTCACTGAATTATCTAAGGCGGTTTGCTTTCAATTAAAGGGCATATAAACCTACATCATAAAGCAAGCAAGAATCTCCAGGTGCAACATCTAAGAACTAGAGGCACTAAGCAGACAAGTAAAACAAGTGATTAAGACGGACAACAAATAGAGAGGGACTTTATTGGAGATTGTAGTTCAAATATTTATTTTGTTCATGGTTGTTGAAAAAGTAGGAACATGTGGTTAGAATGTTCAAAGCAGAGCCAATATTCTTGGTTAAAACTGTCAGGTATTCATAGATAAGTCATAATTTCCTTAAATTTTCTGTTACATCTATGTGTAGACATTAGTCAGTGTGAGAAAAGGACAGGGAAATACAATTTTGGTGACCTTTCAGGTTTGGTGATTTGGCCTGGAGATGTACCATTGGTGCTGAGTGCATATTAATAGTAATTATTATACAAAGTAGTTTAGGACAAGAGCTGTTTAAGAAAAATCAGATTTCTAACACTCCTGATACTGTTTCTTTTTTGTTCATCACAATTAGGTCTGTATCTTTATCTTTCCAAGCTTGAGGAGCTGCTTAATGTAGGTGGTAGAATTAAGCTGACAAAGTTTTTTTTTTATTAGTTTCTTTAGGGTTCTATTCCATATGACATCTAAAAGTCCCTTTTCTGCAGGCATTCCTCAGTTGTGCATTTTACTTCTGGTGGTTGGAGGCAGTGACTCTCACCAGCCTCTACCAGTATTCACGTAACCTTTCTTAGCAATAGGTATTCAGTACTATTAAAGTCATGGCTATTTTGATTGAGATAACTGCCAAAACTGTGAAAAAAAAAAATTTTTTTTCTGTCTGACATCTTTGAGAAAGATAATGGAAACCTGTATCTTTTCAAGATAGATGCTAAGATAGATGTAGACTTTGTCTCTACTTTTCATTTAGTTGACCTTCACAAGAGGGATCCCACAATTTCAGAAGAGATTCAAGCATTTTTTCTTTCCAGAATGAATTTGAG
>NW_006921926.1:1636548-1652510 GCF_000298275.1 Orycteropus afer afer | reverse complement strand
CTGAAAAATCAGCCACTGAAAAACCATGCAGTGCACATTTGTACTCTGACACTTCTGGGGTCCCAGTAAGTCAGAACTGACAACAACTGATTAATATCATTTCCAAAATGTGCAACTTATATCTGAATGTTGTAGAATATTCTGCATATGCACAGAATGCACATGTCTGAATTTTTAAGTTTTTTCCTAAACTGCTTTGAGGTGCTGTTTCAGTCACAGCTGACAGTTCATGAGACATGACAGGTAAGACCTGTGTAGCTCCATAGCAAGGTCAGCAGTCCAGAAGAGGACCCTCTTGGAGTACCTCCTTCAAAATCATTGAACTGGACTGGCTAGGAGGAAGCTTACCAGGTCCCAGTGTTGAAATTACTCAGTTTAAACAGTCTTGATATGGAAAGTCTCATTGGAATTACAACTTCCACTAGTGGCTCTTCTTTGTTTTTTTTCAAACTTCTGCTTAATTTATGAGTAAAATACTACTTTCAACATTTATTAGTATCTACTAGCAGAGTACTAATGGCATTCCCAATAAAGATTGTGAAGTTATATTCTTTTACTCTGTTTAAGAGTCATGGTTATTTTTTCTATGACATAGAAAAACCACTTAGAGATGGCCCAAAGTCATCAGTGTTTTAAACTCATTTTTTCAAGTGATCTATTTTAGCCCAAATACCAGACATGTTTGCAATCTACATGGAACTAGGTAAAGCCAGGAATAAAATAGTCAGGGACCAAATAATTTGCACAAGCTTAGAAGATATACGTGCTTCCTGGTTTCATCAAGAAAGCAGAAGTTGAAGAACATCTGAGGCCAGTGCAGTTGGTCTTAAGTGATGTATTTTGTGGTGAGTACTGGTGAGTCTGATTTTTTTTTCTCCCACTTAACAGACAAAACTGCGTAGAAGACAGTGAAGAGAATGTTAATAATATGTGAGCCAGTTATGTCACAAACACCATAGAATAACGTGAATATTTTAATTACTTTTATGCAAGACTGTCTTGGTTAATAAACTTCCTGGAGGCCATCCAACATGTAAACAAATTGTTGGATCACCTTCTATATGAATTAAGTAAAAATCTAAATCTAAGCATAGTGCCTAAGGCACTTGACTGCTCACCAGAAGGCTGGCGGTTCAAACCCACCTGTATGGAAACCTGTATCTTTTCAAGATAGATGCTAAAATAGATGTAGAATTTGTCTCTACTTTTCATTTAGTTGACCTTCACAAGAGGGATCCCACAATTTCAGAAGAGATTCAAGCATTTTTTCTTTCCAGAATGAATTTGAGCTCTGTACTTTTGTTATGTTGTTGTTATTTGCCATCGAGTCGGCCCCGACTCATAGCAACCCCTCCTTGGGTTTCCGAGGCAGTATCACTACGGAAGTAGGAATGCCCAACCTAAGGCACTGGACTGCTAACCAGAAGGCTGGCGGTTCAAACCCACCAGCCACTCCTCGGAAGGAAGGTTGGGCAATCCTACTTCTGTAGTGATACTGCCTCGGAAACCCAAGGAGGGGTCGCTATGGGTCGGGGGCCGACTCGACGGCAAACAACAACAAACATGAAAACCACTTGCACAGCCATTCTTAAAGAGTAATTTAAAAACTTGAAGATTGTCAGCTCAGCCAAAACCAAAGATGGGTTTACAATATTGTGTGGAAAGTTAAATCTTACAAATGTTCTTATCTAGTGAAGTAAGCCATATGAAAGAATGATAGCCTACAGCCTGAGGCAGTTGAACTGATTAGGAAAGTAAGAGAACTTGAGAACTCTGAGCATTAAAGGTGTAATCAGGGCATCTGCTGCCAAGGCCAAAACGTACAACTTGGCACATCATTCAGGATAGATTTGGCACTTCATGCTCGTTAAAATAGCACTGTTGTTATGTGCTGTCAAGTCAGATCCGACTCACAGCGACCCCTCCTTGGGTTTCCGAGGCAGTATCACTACGGAAGTAGATTGCCTAACCTGCCTAACCTTCCTTCCGAGGAGTGGCTGGTGGGTTTGAACCGCCAGCCTTCTGGTTAGCAGTCAAGTGCCGTAGGCACTATGCTACCAGAGCTCCTAAAATAGCACTACAGAGAATTTCAGAAAATAGAGGCATGCGAACCAATTGAATTATGAAAACATATCTAAAAGATCTGGGTGTTAGATTTAGCTCCACCACCATAGCTCTGTGTAATCAATGACAAGCCGTTTCATTGCTCCATGTTTGTTTTTCCACATCTATGAAAATATGGGCACCTTCCTCAGTGGTGTTGAGAGGTCATATTACACTCTAGAAAATATAAAAGATATTTTATAATGGGTTTGGGATCATTTATCAACATTTTGAGCACCAAAACAAACTCACTGCCAAAAGTGGACTGTGATCTTTCTCCCATGGAGTAGCTGGTAGGTTTGAACTGCTGACCTTTTGGTTAGTGGCTGAATACCTTAACCACTGCACTACTAGAGCTCTTTAGTTTTGAGGACAGATGCTACAAAACTGCATTATTGCTGGTTGATAGATAGGACTAGCAATGCTCAAGCATGAGTTACTGTTTCATAATTACAAAATATGACAGCAAACTGCCATCCAGATTTGGTGCTTCATTCCTCATCCACAAAATACGGGGATTCAGTAGTTCTTGTCAGAACAATAGGTTAACTAAATACAGCTAAATGTTTGTAGACCTATGCCTGAATAACATTGCATCACTGATAGCTCGTTTAATCCTGAGGACCCGAAACGGAGTATGTTCTTACAGCTACAGAATTAAGTGATGAGTAGTAACGCTTTGCTGAAGCTGAGAAGTATAGAAGTAGAAGCAGTGAGACAGCTGTGTATTTACGTATGTAGGGGATAAGGCTGAGAAGAGAAGATAGAAGCTTCAGAAAAGGAAGCATGGAGAGCAACACTGCTTAAGTTCTGTTTGGAGTCAAATCCCGGCTGTATGATGGGAAAGTCCACTTAAATCCTCTAAGCCAACATTTCTTAATTTGTAAAGTAGAATGAGTACAAATACATGGAACTGTGAAGATAAAAAGATCGTAAAGGGCTTAGAACAGTGGCACATTGTAAATACTCAGCATTAATGAGCCATGGAGGATGAGATTGTAGAAACTGAGGGAGGAAAGCTTGGAAATTTGGGTTAGGGTGGTGGTGTGGTATAACAAGAAAAGGCGTGTGCTGGTGGGGTCTAATGAGAAAAGGAAAAAATTCGTGAGAGGAAAGAACAAGTAGGGACAAGTAAGTGGCCTAATAAAGATGTAGTCTGGATTGATACTTAACCTAACAAAATGAAGCTCTAATGAAGGTTTTTAAATGCAATAGTGTTGATGGCTGGGGATGTCTCTTTAGCTGGAGATTTCCTCAATGTGAGAAATGGGCTGAAGAGATTATAATGATCCAAGTCTTTACTACGAAGTGTGGTTCTGCATCTGCAGCATCAGGAACACCAGAGAGCAGGCTAGAGCTTCAGAATCTGGGGCGCCACTCCAGACTTAACTGAATCATCTACGTCTTCATCAATTTATTCTGCTGCTGGTGATACTAGGTGCTGTGAAGGATTTTGACTCAGTGACCCATGTGTCTTAGTTACCTAGTGCTGCTATAACAGATACCACAAGTGGGTGGCTTTAGCAAACTAACAAATTTTCTCCAGAGTGTAGGAGTCTAGAAGTCTGAATTCAAGTTGGTGGCTGTAGGGAAAGGCTCTCTGTCTCTGTCCGCTCTGAGGGAAGGTCTTTGCTCTTTCCAGGTTCTATTCCTTGGCGATCTTCATGAGGCATGACACCTAACTTCCCCCATCTCTGCTTGCTTAATATGTGTTTATATCTCAAAAGAGATTGATTTAAGACACCATACACTAATACAGCTTCACTAACAACAAAATCCATTACCAAATGGGATAAAACCACAGGTAAAGGGATTAGGATTTGAAATACAGATTCTAGGGGACATAGTCCATAAAATTCTACCTTTTGTCTTCCCAAAATTCATGTCCTTTCCACATGCAAAACATATTCATCACTCCATTATCTCAGAAACTTAAATCTAAATCAAACATGGGTGAGACTTTAGATGTATTTAATCCTGGGGCAAAATTACTCTTCATCTATGAACCTGTGTAATCTAGAGTACGAGTTAGCTGCTTCCAAAGTACAATGTTGTAATAGGTACAAAGTAGAGATTTACATTACAAATGGGAAAAATTGGAGAGAAAGGAGAGAGAACTGGCACCAAGTGTAGTTAAGGTTATATGTCAACTTGGCTAAGCCTGGTTGCGAGCTGTTGGGCAGCTGGACGTAGTTATTCCCCATGATGAGACTGCTAATCAACTCCATGGTGGAATGTACTGGAGCAGCTGTTGTTATGTGCCCTCGAGTCTGACCTGACTCATAGCGACCCCTCCTCCTCAGATATCCGAGGCAGTATCACAATGGAGGGAGCTCTGGTAGCATAGTGCCTAAGGCACTTGACTGCTAACCAGAAGGCTGGTGGTTCAAACCCACCAGCCACTCCTCGGAAGGAAGGTTGGGCAATCCTACTTCCTCAGTGATACTGCCTCGGAATCCCAAGGAGGGGTCGCTAGGAGTCGGGGCCGACTCGATGGCAAATAACAACAACATCATCATCATCACGATGGAAGTAGATTGCCTAATCTTCCTTCTGAGGAGCTGGTTTATGGATGTGGTCTGCTTCCAGTGGGTAAGAAGCAACCTTAAGGAAGATCTCTAGCTTTTGGAATGTTTGAATCCTGCCTCTAGCCATGTTGTTATTCAGCAGCCTGCCATGTTGTTTGCCAGTCTTGGGATTCATAATGGACTTGAATCAAAGGCCTGCCATGTGATTTGATAATATCGGGACTATGCCTTTTTACTTACAGACCTTGGGTTTGTCGGCTTCAGCAGCCGGCAGCTGCCTGAGTGAAGAAAGCCTCTTTCTTCAGTGGGCCAGGAGCAAGAGGCAGAGCTGAAGCCCAAGGTCGAGGGGCTTTCACCCAGCCCCAAAAGCCTGGCACTGTGAACTCAGACTTGTAGCCTCCAAAATTTTAAGAGAATAAAAATCCTATTTGTTAAACCCATCCCATTTGTGGTATATGTTAGAGTGGCATGAGAGGTAACCAAAACACCAAGCAACTCCAAAATCTAGCAGAACAAGCCATTAGTACTCTGCTAGTAGCTTTCGAGATTTGACTCTTCTCTAAGACCGTCTGGAAAATAGCTCCACCCTCCAGGCTGTGGGTATTGGCCACAGTCCAATTCACTCTTCTGGATTCTTGATGGAGGCTCCTCAGCCCTGAGCTTCAGCCCTGCCTTCCAGACCGACTGGGAGAGCAACTCTGTGCGCTCAGCTTTGAGTGGCCCCATTCTCCTACTCCACTTCAGTGACAAGCCCGCACCCTTGCCCCCAGTAGACTGCATTCTCCTGTCCCCTGGGGATGCCAGCCCTGTCCCCTGAGCTTTGGGTGGTGGCCTCATTTTGGCCCACCTGAATGGCAATCCCATACTGCAGAACTGAGTTGGTAATATCGGGACATCTGACTCCGAAACCTAGGAGGCTGTGGCTCCGCCCTTTGAAATCCAGGCAGTCCTGCTTCTGTGCTCCTTCCAACAGTTCTGCTGATCTCTAAACTGCTCCAGTCATTTTCTTTTCTTGGAGGTCAAAAGATGTTTGGAACCAAATCATTCTGTTGACCATTTTCTGGCTGTGGAATTCCAGGGGCAGGCAGGCAGCTTTCCTTCATTTGTACTCTCTTTTCCTTTCAGTCTAAACTGACAAGATTTTTTTTTTTTTTAATTGTGATTTGGATGAAAATTTACAGAGCAAATTCACTTTCCATACAACAGTTCACATACACTTTGTCTCATGACATTGACTACAATTTACCCCAATGCAACAGCTCCCCTCCCACTTCCTCCCCATAGTTACCTCTTTGCTGTGTCCATCCCTCCATACACTCCTGACCCCTGAGCTCTCTCCTTGTGCATAACAGCCCTTTTTTCTCCCATGATTGTTCTCTCCAAGGAGTGTATCTGCCTCAGGTAAATGTTCAACTCATATGCCTGTCTTTTGTTTGGCTGGAAGCCACAGGTGTGGGTTCAATTCCAGACCTAAAGGGTAGCTAGGGGCCCTCAGGGGTTCCACCAGGCTCTATCAGACCAGCAAACCTGCCCCCCCCCTTTTTTTTCCCCAAATGATTTTGAGTTTTGTTCCACATTGTTCTCCCTCTCTAATCAGGATCTCCTACATAGATCTCCCTCTGAGTGACTGACAGTAGTAGCCAGGCACCATCTAGTTCTTCTGGTCTCATAGTCGTATAGGCTGCGAATTGCATGGTGTACCAGTCGCTAGGACAAATTGTTTCCATGAATCTTTGGTTTTCTTCATTCTTTTCTCTGGACGAGGAGAGACCCATAGTTGCATCTAGATGGCTACTTGCAAGCTTTTAAGATCCCAGTCACTACTCACCTAAGTAGGAGGTGGAGCAATGTTTTGTGTAGTATGTTATGCCAATTGAGCTTGATTTCCCCTGTGACTATGATCCCGAGCCCACTGGTTCAACTACTCAGTCCCTCTGGGTAGCTGGCTGTGACCAAGAAGTGACTGTACCCTTGTCCCTTGTCAGCTCTACTATGCACCTGGGAATTCTTACAGAACATACAAATACACTTAGAGGACCATTGTCCTAAACTGACAGAGGAGTTTTGCTTTGGTGGTTGGATGCATCCACCAGACACAGGCTTCCTCTCTTTAATAAAAGATTGAGTAATTCATTTGTGAGAGGTTTAGGCCACGTATCCTTAGTTTATACAACAGAATTTTTTTAATCTTTAAATTCTGATTTAATCTGGCACAATTCATTTTTAAGTCCATCTCTTTCCTCTCACATTCTGCTGCAAGTAGCAAGGAGAAACCACACTGCCCCTTTAAGATCTTGCTTACAAATCTATTCAGCCAAATACTCCAGTTTACCACTTACACTGTCTACCTTCCACCAAATATTTCAACATAACTTTGACAAGTTCTTTGCCACTGCATAAAAAGTATCATCCACCCTCCATTTTCCAATTGCATATTCATCTCCTTTTAAAATCACAGCAGAACCTTTAACATCCACATTTCTAGCAACATTCTGTTGATGGCATTTGTATTCTCTAAGAGAGAGAGAGAGAGAGACATTCTCTATAACTTGCCTCACTTCCTTCTGAGAGCCCTCACTAGAATTGTCTCTGATATCTATAATTCTACCAATAGTCTCTTCAAGGCAATCTAGGGTCTTACTATGAAGCATACTGTCTTAGTTGTCTAGTGATGCTATAACAAATATCACAAGTGTATGGCTTTAACAATCAGAAATGTATTCCCTCATGATTTAGGAGATTTTCGGTCCAAATTCACAATGAGAGCTCTAGGGCAAGGCTTTCTCTCTCTGTTGGCTCTAGGGGAAGATCCTTGTTTCCTTTCAACATCTGTGGGCTCAATATTTGTTGGAGATCTCCATATGCCTTAGCATCAATCTTCCCCTGAGTCTAGGAGATTCTCAGCACAAAGACCTGGGTCAAGGATGGGCTTTACTCTCAACTCTTCTTTCTTGGTGGTACTGAGGTCTCTCCTGCTCACTTCTGTCTCCTTTTATCTCTTATGAGATAAAAGGTAGTGCAGGCCATCCCCCAGGGACACTCAACTTATATGGATCCGGGCTGTGACCCGAAAAAGGGTGTTGCATCTCACCCTAATCCTCTTCCAGTTGATTGCCTGGTTATATCAGATCACATGATGGGGGATTATTACATCATTACATAATTGCAAAACCACTGAGAATAATGACCTGGCCAAGTTGACACATATTTTGGGGAACACAAAAATCAATCCATGACATTGAAACAACTCTAGATTCTATCTTTACCCAATTGCAAAATATCTTGCATATTTTAGGTATCTGTTACAGCAACATCCTATTCCTCAATACCAAATTCTTAGTTGTCTGTTGTTATGTGCCATCGAGTTGGACCCGACTCATAGCGACCCCCTAGTGCTGCCAATAACAAAAATATCTCAAGTGGATGGTTTTAATGATCAGCAATTTATTTTCTCACAGTGCAGGAAGCTTCTTGTTAGGTGCTATTGAATCAGCTCTGACTCATAGCAACCCTATGTATGACAAAATGCAACACTGCCCAGTCCTGTGCCAGCCTCACGATACTTGTTATATCTGAGCCCATAGATGCAGCCACTGTGTCAATCCATCTTGGTGAGGGCCTTCATCTTTTTCGTTGACCCTCCACTTTACCAAGCATGATATCCTTCTCCAGGGAATGGTCCTTTCTGACAACATGACCAAAGTAGGTAAAACAGAGTCTGGCCATTCTCACTTCCAAGGAGCATTCAGCTGCACTTCTAGGACAGGTTTGTTAGTGTTTTTGTCAGTTAGTTCCATGGTACTTTCAATATTCTTCTCCAACACCACAATGCAAAAGCATCAACTCTTCTTCAGTCTTCTTTATTCATTGTCCAGCTCTCACATGCATATGAGACTATTGAAAATACCATGGGTTGGGTTAGGCTCACCTTAGTCTTCAAAGACACATCTTTGCTCTTCAGCACTTGAAAAGGTCTTTTGCAGCAGATTTACCCGATGCAGTATGTTGTCTGATGTCTTGACTGCTGCTTCTATGGGTGTTGATTGTGGAACCAAGTTATATGAAATTTTTGACAACTTCAGTCTTTTCTTCATTTAGTGTGATGCTGCTTATTGGTAAAGTTGAGGGTCATCAAAAAAGGGGAAGGCCCCCAAAAAGGTGGATTGACACAGTGGCTGCAACAATAGGTTCAGGTATAGTGGGATCATGAGGCTGGTGCAGGACCAGGCAGTGTTTTGTTCTGTTGTACATAGGGACGTTATGAGTCAGAGATCATTCAATGGCACCTAACAACAAACAACAACAACAACAGCTTATTGGTCCAGTTGTGAGGCTTTTTATTTTCTTCATGTTGTGATGTAATTCATACTGCAGACTGTAGTCTTTAATCTTGATCAGTAAGTGCTTCAAGTCATCCTCACTTTCAGCAAGCAAGATGACCATTTTTGTCATCTGTATATCACAGGTTGTTAAAGAGTCTTCCTCCAATCCTGATGCCACTCTCTTCTTCATATAGCCCAGCTTCTTGGATTATTTGCTCACGTACAGACTGAATAAGTATGGTGAAAGGATACAACCCCGACATACTCCCTTCCTGATTTTAAATCATGCAGTATACCCTTGTTCTGTTCAAACAACAGCCTCCTGTCTGTTGTACACGTTCCTCATGAGCATAAGTAAGTGTTCTGGAATTACCATTCTTCTCAATGTTACCCACAATTTGTTATGATTCACACAATTAAATGCTTTTGCAGTCAATAAAATACAAGTAAACATCTTTCTGGTATTTGCTTTTGGCCAAGATCCATCTGACATCAGCAATGATTTCACTCACTCCATATCCTCTTCTGAATCCATCTTGCATTTATGGGAGTTCTCTGTCAATATACTGCTGCAACTGTTTTTGAATTATCTTCAGCAAGATTTTACTTGTGTGTGGTATTAATAATATTGTTCGATAATTTTCACATTCTGTGGGATCACCTTTCTTTGGAATGGGTACAAATATGGATCTCTTCCAGTCAGTTGGCTAGGTAGCTGTCTTCCAAATTTCTTGGTTTAGACAAGTGAGTGCCTCCAGTGAGCATCTGTTTGTTGAAACATCTTATTGGATATTCATTCCATCAGTTCCTGGAGCCTTGTTCTTCGCCAATTCCTTCAGTGTAGCTTTGACTTTTTCCTTCAATATCAATGGCTCTTGTTCATATACCACCTCTGAAATGGATGAAAATCAACCAACTCTTTCTGGTACAGTGACTCTGTGTATTCCTTCCATCAGCTTCTATTCGTAGGTTGCTTGGCAATCATGTGGTGTGTATCATCCTGTAGTTAAGTTTGTGTGTCAACTTGTCTGGGTTTGGTTGAGTGGCTGGGCACCTGGATGTAGTATTCCCTATGATGAGACTGATAACCAACTCCCTGGTGGAATCTACTATGAGCAGCTACCTTAGGGATGTGGTCTGCTTCCTGTATATAAGGAGAAGCCTTGGGGAACTGTCTCTAGCTTATGGCATGCTTGAACCTTGCATGTAGCTGTGTCATTGTTCAGCAGCCTGCCATGCTCTGCTGACCTTGGGACTGTCAATGGACTTGAATTAATGGCCTGCTGTGTGATTTGGTAACGTCAGGACTGTGCCTTTTTACTTTCAACCTTGGGCTTGTCAGTCTCAGCAGCTGAGTGAAGAAAGGCCTCTAGCTTCAGTGAGCTGGGAGCAGGAGGCAGAGCTGAAGCCCAAGGTTGAGGGGCTTTCATCCAGCCCCTAGAGCCTGGTACTTTGAACTCAGACTTGAAGCCTCCAAACTGTAAGAGAATAAACTGCTGTTTGTTCACGCATCCCATTTGTGGTATATTCCTGTCAGAGACAGCACTTGTTGTTGTTATTGTTATGTACCGTCGAGTTGGCCCCGACTCATAGCGACCCCTCCTTGGGTTTCCGAGGCAGTATCACTACAGAAGTAGGATTGCCCAACCTTCCTTCTGAGGAGTGGCTGGTGGGTTTGAACCGCCAGCCGTCTGGTTAGCAGGAAAGTGTCTTAGCCACTATGCTACCAGAGCTCCCGAGACAGCACTAGGTAACCAAAATACATCCCTTCCATTTGTGTTTACTTGGTTGCTTAATCTACTCTTCCAATGTCAAAAGAAATTGATTTAAAATGCACTAATACTGCCTCATTAACATAAAAAAGAAAACCACTCCCAAATGAGATTATAAACACAGATATAGGGATAAAAATTTACAACACATATTTTTCGGGACACAATTCAATCCATAATACCATGTGGCAAAGTAGAACTACCACATAGTGTTGTCTAGGCTGTAATTTTTATGGGAGCAGATTGGTCTTTTCTCCTGCAGAGCTGTTCAGTGGGTTCGAACCATCAACCCTGTGATTAGCAGGTGATCACATAACCATTGCACCACCAGGTCTCCTTCTGATGATACCACTTTCTTAATCAGCTCTGTGCATCCCTGGTCTATGCAGTGTTTGTGTACCCAACTCACCCACTCTCCATTCCTTTGTCCAGAAACTATCAAAATTGCAACAGCCAATTATGTACAAGAGCTACTGCTGTCCATCTTCATTGATTTTTTGCTGGAATAGATCCTTCCAATCATATATGAAAAATATTTAAACTTTCTTCTGCATTACCAAGATATTCAGAGGAAAAAGTATACCAGAGATTATAGCAGGCAAAATCAACTACACAATCTTTTTTTAAATTATTGTAACAAAGCAGCATATCAGTAATTTTCATTTTTCCGTAGGGAAATAAAACTATGTTAATCAGAAACAATGACATTTGTTGAAATGTCTACTTTAGATCAAAGCCCCTCCATATCCCCAGAGAGTCAATTTTTGCTCTTGTTAGGACAAAACCTTGGGTAAAAATCACAAGACATTTTTTTTTTTTTTTTGGTGGACTTTTCTCTTATTATTGCTTCCAGTAACCCTCTCAGTAGTTAGTGAATTTTGACCATTTTTTTTTTTTTTACCATGGAATGGAAATTTGAAATTTGAGGATTTAATCAGATAAATATCTGTTATAAATGAACAGCAACCCCTTCTAATGAAAATAAAACCTTTCCTATCTGTGTTTTACTTCACTCTTTGCTAATATTTAGGTAATCAGAAAGTGAGATTTGCTGATAAATACAGTAAAGTCTTGAATTAAATAGTGGCACAGCTAATATCCAAAGACCTGTTTTAAAATTATTCCTTTTGATGTTATTATTTGTTTATTTGGTTTCTCCTTCAAGTTAATATGTGTCCACCCTCTGATTGGTAGCTTATCCACCCTTCCCTACTCCTGGTAACCATCAAAGAATACTTTTTTTTTGTGAAACCCTTTCCTTGACTCTTTATAATAATCATTTCATACAATAATTGTCCTTTTGTGATTGACTAATTTCACTCTGTGTTCATACATGTTATGGTATGTTTCTATGATTCATCATTGTTCTTTATTTAACATTAAGTAGTATTCCATTGTGTGTACATACCATTGTTTTGTTGATCCATTCCTCTGCTGATGGGCGTTTAGGTTGTTTCCATCTTTTTGCTATTGGGAATAGTGCTGTGATGAACATAAGTGTACATATATCTGTTTGTATCATGACTCTTATTTCTTCAGGATATATACCTAGTAGTGGGATTGCTTCACCACTTTTCTGTTGGTTTGTTATACTGTGGTGGTTTGTATATTGCTGTGGGGCTGGAGGTTATGCCACGAGTAATTCAAATACCATCAGGGTCACCCATGGTAGACAGGTTGCAGTGGAGAATCCAGACTAAGACAGACTTGGAAGAAGGAAGGGGCCATTCACTTCTGAAAAAATTGACCACTGAAAATGTCATGAATAGCAGTGAAACATTGTCTGATATAATGCCAAAAGAAAAGCCCTTTGGGTCTGAAGACACTTCAAATATAACTAAGGAAGAGCTGCCTCCTCAAATACAGTCAACCTTAATGACGTGAATGCAGTAAAGCTTTCAGGACCTCCGTTTGCTGATGTAGCATGAGTCAAAATGAGAAGAAACAGCTGCAAACATTCATTAATAATTGGAACATGGAGTGTACAAAGTATGAATCTAGGAAAATTGGAAGTTGTCAAAAATGAAATGGAATGCATAAAGATTGATATCCTAAGCATTAGTGAGCTGAAATGTGCTGGTATTGGCCATTTTGAATCAACAGTCATATGCTCTACTATGCTGGGAATGACAAATTGAAGAAGAATGGTGTCACTTTCATTGTCAAAAAGAACATTTCAAGATCTATCCTAAAGTACAATGTTGTCAGTGGTAGGATAATATCCATACACCTACAAGGAACACCAGTTAATACTACTTTTATTCAAATTTATGCACCAACCACTAAAGCCAAAGATGAAGGAATTGTAGATTTTTACCAACTTCTGCAGCCTGAAATTGACCAAACATGTAATAAAGATGTATTGATTACTACTGGTGATTGGAATAAGGAGCCCTGATGGTGTAGTGGGTAAGGCATTTGACTGCTAACCAGAAGATCAGTGGTTCAAACCCACCAGCTGCTCCTTGAGAGGAAGATGAGACAATCTACTTCTGGGAAGATTTACAGCCTTGGAAGCCCAATGGGGGTCACTATGAAGAGGAATTGATGGTAATGGATTAGTTTAAGTTAGGTGATTGGAAAGAGAAAGTTGGAAACAAAAAAGAAGATTCAGCAGTTGAAAAATATGGCCTTCGTGATGGAAATGATAAGAGATAGCATGATAGAATTTTGCAAGACCAGTGACTTATTCATTGCAAATACCTTTTTTCTACAACATACAGAGCAGCTATATATGTGGATGTCAATAGAAGGTGTAGACAGGAATCATATTGACTACATCTGTGGAAAGAGGCAATGGTGAAGCTCAATTATCATCAGTCAGAACAAAGTCAGGGGCTGACTGTGGAACATATTATCAATTTCTCATATACAAGTTTAAGTTGAACCTGAAGAAAATTAAAATAGATCCATGGGAGCCAAAATATGACCTTGATTATATCCACCCTGAATTTAAAGACCATCTGAAGAGTAGATTTGATACACTAAACACCAGATAGTGAAGACCAGATGAGTTGTGGGATGATATAAAAAGCATCATACATGAAGAAAACAAAAAGTCATTAAAAACACAGAAAAGGAAGAAAAGACCAAAATAGATGTCAGAAGAGACTCTAAAACTTGCTCTTGAATGGAGAGTAGCTAAAATGAATGGAAGAAATGATGAAATAAAAGAGCTGAACAAATTTCAAAGGGCATCTCGAGAAAACAATGTAAAATATTATAATGAAATGTGCAAAGACCTGGAGTTAAAAAACCAAAAGGGAACAATTCATTGGCATTTATCAAGCTGAAAGAACTAGAGAAAAAAAAAATCAAGCCTCGAGTTGCAATATTGAGGGATTCTATTGGCAAAATATAGAGAACATCAAAAGAAGATGGAAGGAATACTCAGAGTCACTGTACAAAAAGAATTGGCTGATGTTCAATCATTTCAGGAGGTAGCATATAATCAAAAACCAATGATATTGAAGGAAAAAGTCCAGGCTGCCCTGAATGAATTGGTGAAAAACAAGCCTCCAGGAACTGAGGAAATACCCATTGATACATTTCAAGAAATGGATACAGAGCTTACTTGTTTATGCCAAGAAATTTGGAAGACAGATACCTGCCCAAACAACTGTAAGAGAGCCATAATATGGCTCATAATATTGTGCTCATTCCAAAGAAAGGTTATGAAACAGAATGTGGAAATTATTGAACAATATTTTTAATATCACATGCAAGTAAAATTTTGCTGAGGATAATTAAAAAACATTTGCAACAGTACGTTGACAGGGAACTTCCAGAAAGAAATACAATCTAGATTCAGAAGAGGGTGTGGGACAAGGGACAACATTGCTGATGTGAGATGGATCTTCGCTCAAAGCAAGGAATAACAGAAAGATGTTTGCCTGTGTTTTATTGATTATATAAAGGTATTTGACTGTGTGGATCATAACAAATTATGGATAAAATAGCAAAGAATGGGAATTCCATAACAATTAATTGTACTCATGTAGAACCTGTACATAGACCATAAGGCTGTCATTCAAACAGAACAAGAGAACACTGCATGGTTTAAAATCAGGAAAGGTGTGCATCAAGGTTGTATCCTTTCACCATACTTATCCAATCTGTATATGGAGCAAATAATCCGAAGTTGGACTATATGAAGAAGAACATGGCATCAGGATTGAAGGAAGAATCATTAACAACTTGTGCTATGTAGATGACACAACCTTGCTTGCTGAAAGTGAAGATAGCTTGAAGCACTTATTGATGAAGATTAAAGACTGCAGTCTTCACTATGGATTACACCTCAACAGAAAGAAAATCCTCACAACTGGATCAATAAGCAACATCATGATAACAGAGAAAAGTTTGAAGTTGTCAAAGATTTCATTTTACTTGGATCCATAATCTGTATCCGTGGAAACAGCAGTCAAGAAATCAGACATTATAGTGCAGTGGGAAAATCTGCTGCAAAAGACCCCTTTAAAGGGTTGAAGAACAAAGATGTCACTTTGAAGACTAAAGTGCACCTAATCCAAGCCATAGTATTTTCAGTTGCCTCATATGTGTGTGAAAGCTGGACAATAAATAAGGAAGACCAAAGAAGAGTTGATGCCTTTGAATTAATGGTGTTGGTGAAAAATACTGAAAATACCATGGACTGCCAGAGGAACAAACAAATCTGTCCTGGAGGAAGTGCAGTTAGAATGCTCCTCGGAAGTGAGAATGGCCAGACTTCATCTCACCTACTTTGATCATATTGTTAGAAGGGACTGACTAGTCTTTGGAGAAGGATATAATGCTGGGTAAAGTAGAGGGTCAGCAAAACTCCAAAGTCAATGCCATTGAGGCAATTCTGACTCATGTTGTTGTTGTTGTTAGGTGCGATCGAGTCATTTCTGACTCATAGAGACCCCATGCACAGCAGAACAAAACATCGCTTCATCCCATGCCAGCTCCATGATCCTTGCTATTCTTGAGCCCATTGTTGCAGCCACCGTGTCAATCCATCTCATCGAAGGCCTTCCCCTCTTTCGATGACTCTCCACCTTACCAAGCATGACATCCTTATCCAGGGAATGATCCCCTCTGACAACATGACCAAAGTAGGTGAGTCTGGCCATTCTCGCTTCCAAGGAGCATCTCGACTGCACTTCCTCCAGGACAGATCTGTTAGTTCTTTTAGCAGTCCATGGTACTTTCAGCATTCTTTGCCAGCACTACAACTCAAAAGCATCAACTCT
>NW_006921926.1:1626053-1632338 GCF_000298275.1 Orycteropus afer afer | reverse complement strand
TTCAGCTCACTAATGCCAAGGATATCAATCTTTAGGCATTCCATTTCATTTTTGACAACTTCCAATTTTCCTAGATTCATACTTCATACATCCCATGTTCTGATTATTAATGCACACTTGCAGCTGTTTCTCCTCAATTTGAATGGTCCCACGTCAGCACATGGAGGTCTCAAAAGCTTTACTTTATCCATATGTGAAAGGCTGATTTTACTCTGATAGTGCAGCTCTTTCCCAATCCTACTTTGACAGCTTTCTAAGCTAAGTGACTCATCCTACTCCTCTGTATTGGACAATGTTTCTGGGCTTCATAAAGTTGCACAATAATGTATCAGACAGTGTTCCTCTGCTATTCATAAGGTTTTCCCTGGCCAATTCTTTGAGAAGTGGATGGCCTCCTCCTTCTTCCTAATCTGTCTCAGTCTGCCAACTGGGCTGATACCTGTGCACCATGTGCAGCCCACTGCGTTTGAAACACCATTGGTACAGCCTCAAGATTCACAGCAACACATCACCACAGTAGGACAAATCGACAGAGAAATTCATCTGTCTTAGCTGTTGGACTCCTCCAACCACCCTTACCTGGATCTCTGCAGCTGACTTCTTGATCTATTCCAGTCCCCTTTGCCTTTTCTGTCCTCTCCCTGCCTTCCCACCTCGCTGCTTGTGGGGCATGGCCTGGGTTCCCTCTCCTCACCTGGTCCCTGTGTCTGACTTCTTGATCTGTTCTGGTCCCCTTTGCCTTTTTCAGTCACTTTAAATACCCAATTCTGACTCATAGCAACCCCCATTAGGTTTCCAAGGCCATAAATCTTTCTGGAAATATGTTGCCTCATCTTTCTCCTGAGGAGCAGCTGGTGGGTTTGAACCACTGATCTATATAGCAGCCAAATTTCTTACCCACTACACCACCAAAAACTAACAACCAAACAAACAAAAAAAACAAACTCACTGCCATTGAGTTGATTCAACTCACAGTGACGCCTCCTTGGGTTTCCAAGGCAGTATCTGTACGGAAATAGATTGCCCAATCTTGCCCCTTCCTTCTGAGGAGTGGCTGTTGGGTTTGAACCACCAGCCTTTTGGTTAGCAGTCAAATGCCTTAGGCACAATGCCTTATTCCAATCACCAGTAGTAATAAATACATCTTGATTACATGTTTGGTCAATTGCAGGCTGCAGAAGTTGGTAAAAATCTCCAATTCCTTCATCTTTGGCTTTAGTGGTTGGTGCATAAATTTGAATAAAAGTAGTATCACTGGTGTTCCTTGTAGATGTATGGATATTATCGTACCACTGACAACATTGTACTTTAGGATAGATCTTTAAATGTTCTTTTTGACAATGAAAGTGACACCATTCTTCTTCAATTTGTCATTCCCAGCATAGTAGAGCGTATGATTGTGTGATTCAGAATGGCCAATACCAGTACATTTCAGCTTATTAATGCCTAGGAGGGCAAGGGGTTTCCTCCTCCAAGAGACAGGAAACTTGGAGGGAAAAGGAAAGGAAAGGCAGAGCATCCAGGAGAAAGTGAGCAAGCTGCATACGGATCCAGGTAAGGGGAGGGACCCTGGCCCCATCCCTCAAGTGGCAAGAAAAGTGGAGGGGAGAGGAAAGGAAAGCCAGGTCATCCAAGACAGAGTGAGCAAGTGGTAGGGATACAGGTAAGGGGAGTGTGGAGAGGTTTTGAACAGCTAAGGGAGACAAACTTGTCTGTTGCTTTTTCATACTGTGGTGGTGTGTTGCTGTGAGGCTCAAGGCTGTGCCACTAGTGTTTCAAACACTAGCAGGGTTTCACATGGTGCACAGGTTTCAGCATGGCTTGCAGACTGAGACAGACTAGGAAGAAGGAAAAGGCCATCCACTTCTTAAAGAATTGGCCAGGGAAAACCTTATGCATAGTAGAGAAACACTGGCTGTTACAATACTAGGCAATTATATGAATAATCCAGAAACACTATCTGATAGTGTAGGAGGATGAGCCACTTAAGTTGGAAGACTCTCAAAATAAAACTGGGAAAGAGTGGCATCATCAAAGTAGAACCAACCTTGCTGATATGGATAAAGTAAAGCTTTTGAGACTTCCATTTGCTGATGTGACATGACTCAATTTGAGGAGAAATAGCTGCAAACATCCATTAATAATTGGAACATGGAATGTATGAAGTATGAATCTAGGAAAATTGGAAGTTGCCAAAAATGAAATGGAAAGCATAAAGATTGATATCCTAGGCATTAGTGAGCTGAAATGGACTGGTTTTGGACATTTTGAATCAGACAAACATATGATCTACTCTGCTGGGAATGAAAACTTGAAGACAAATGACATGACATTCATCATCACAAAGGATGTTTAAGGATCTTTCCTGAAGTACAATGCTGTCAGTGATAGGATAATATCCATACATCTACAAGGAAGACTCGTTAATATGACTATTATTTAAATTTATGCACCAAACACCAAAGCAAGAGATGACAAAATTGAAGATTTTTATCAATTTCTGCAGTCTGAAACTGATCGAACATGCAATCAAGATGTGTTAATTATCACTGGTGACTGGAATGCAAAAGTTGAAACAAAGAAGAATCACCAGTAGTTGGAAATTTGGCCTTGGTGACAGAAATAATGCTGGAGATCACATGATAGAATTTTGCAAGATCAATGACTTATTCATTGCAAATACCTTTTTTTCAACAACACAAATGGCAGCTATACATGTGGACTTTGCCAGATGGAATATACAGGAATCAGACTGACTACATCTGTGGCAAGAAGCAATGGAAAAGCTCAATATAGACGTCACTAAAAAGACAACAAAGGAAGAGAAGACCAAAATGGATGACAGAAGAGACTCTGAAACTTGCCCTTGAGTGGAGAGTAGCTAAAACAAATGGAAGAAATGACAAGATAAAAAAAATTGAACCGAAGATTTCAAAGAGCAGCTTGAGAAGACAAAGCCAATTACTATAATGAAATGTGCAAAGACTTGGAGTTAGAAAACCAAAAGGGAAGAACATGCTTAGCATTTCTGAAGCTGAAAGAACTGAGGAAAAAATTTAAGCCTTGAGTTGAAAGATTCTATGGGCAAAATATTGAATGATGCAAGAAGCATCAAAAGAAGATGGAAGGAATACATAGCATCTTTGTATCAAAAAGAACTGGTAGATCTTCATCCATTTCAGGAGGTGCCATATGATCAAGAACCAATGATACTGAAGGAAGAAGTCGAAGCTGCACTGAAGCAATTGGCGAGGAACAAGGCTCTAGGAATTGACTGAATACCCATTGAGATGTTTCAACAAATGGATGTCCCACTGGAGGCACTCACTCGCTTATGCCAAGAGATTTGGAAGAGAGATACCTGGCCAACTGACTTGAAGAGATCCATATTTTTACCCATTACAAAGAAAGGTGATCCTGCAGAATGTAGATAGAAATTATGGAACAATATCATTAATATCACATGCAAGTAAAATCTTACTGAAGATAACTTAAAAACGGGTGCAGCAGTATATTGACAGAGAACTTCCAGAGGTACAAGCTGGATTCAGAAGAGGACATGGGACAAGGGATGTCATTGTGGATGTCAGATGGTTCTTGGTTCAAAGCAGAGAATACCAGAAAGATGTTTACTTGTGTTTTATTGACTATGCAAAAGCATTTAATTGTGTGGATCATAACAGATTGTGGATAACATTGAGAAGAATGAGAATTCCAGAACACTTAATTGTACTCATGAGGAACCTGTGCATATATCAGGAGGCTATTGTTTGAACAGAACAAGGGGACAATGCATGGTTTAAAATCAAGAAGAGAGTGCATCAGGGTTGTATCCTTTCATCATATTCATTCAATCTATTATTGTTATGTGCTGTCGAGTCAGACCCGACTCATAGTGACCCCTCCTTGGGTTTCCGAGGCAGTATCACTATGGAAGGAGATTGCCCCGTCTTCTTTCTGAGGAGTGGCTGGTGGGTTTGAACCTTCATGTATAACCAGCCTTCTGGTTAGCAGTCAAGTGCCTTAGGCATTACCCTACCAGAAGTCCTATTCAATCTATATGCTGAGCAAATAATCCAAGAAGCTGGACTATATGAAGAAGAACATGGTATCAAGATTGGAGGGAGACTTATTAACAACCTGCGATATGCTGACAACACAACTTTTCTTGCTGAAAGTGAGGACGTACTGATGAAGATTGAAGAATACAGTCTGCTGTATGGATTATATCTCAATAAAAAGTAAACAAAAATCCTCACAACTGGACCTATAAGCAGCATCACGATAAATGGAGAAAAGATTGAAGTTGTCAAAGACTTCACATTGCTTGGTTCTACAATTGATGCCAATGGAAACAGCAGTTAGGACATCAGACGATGCATGGCACTGGGTAAGATGCTGCAAAAGACCTCTTTCAAGTGTTGAGGAGCAAAGATGTCTCCTTGAGGACTAGAGTGCACTGGACATAAGCCATGATATTTTCAATAGCCTCATATGCATGTGAGAGCTGGACAATGAATAAGAAAAGACCAAAGAAGAATTGATGCTTTTGAGCTGTGGTGTTGGTGAAGAATGCTGAAAGTACCATGGACTGCTAAAAGAACTAACAAATCTGTCCTGGAGGAAGTGCAGCCAGAAAGCTCCTTGGAAGCAAGAATGGCCAGATTCTGTCTCACATACTTCAGTCATGTTGTCAGAAGGGACTATTCCCTGGAAAAGGATGTCATGCTTGGTAAGGTGGGGGTCAACAAAAGAGGGGAAGGCCCTCAACAAGATGGATTGATACAGTGGCTGTGGTGATGGGCTTAAGTATAGTAAGGATTGTGGAGCTGGCGTGGAACAGGGTGGTGTTTCATTCTGCTGTGCATAGGGTCACTATGAGTTGAAGACAACTCCATGGCACTTAACAACAACAACAACAATGCTGAGGATATCAATCTTTATGTGTTCCATTTAATTTTTGACAATTTCCTGTTTGCTTAGATTCATACTTTGCACATTCCATTTTTCAATTATTAATGGGTGTTTGCAGCTGTTTCTTCCCATTTTGATTCATGCCTCATTAGCAAATGAAGATCCTGAAAGCTTTACCCTATTCGTGTCATTAAGGCTGACTCTTCTTTGAAGAGGCAGCACTGCCCCAGTTGTATTTTGAGTGCCTTCCAACCTGAGGAACTCATCTCCTGTCACTATACCAGACATTCTTTCACTGCTATTCATAAAGTTTTCCAGTAATACATCAAGACAATGTTTCACTGCTATGCATAAGGTTTTTTTTTTTTAAAAAAAACACTCTTTATTATGATCTGGACAAAGATTTACAGAGCAAATCAGTTTTCCATTCAATAATCATACACATTTTGTATTTTGCCATTGATTACAGTCCCAGCAATGTAACAAGTCTCTTCCCACATCCTCCCTGTGGTTACCTTTTCCCTGTGTTCTTCTTTCCCATGCATTCTTGCCTTCTGCATTTCTCCCTGTGCAAATGCTGCCCTTCTGATCTCCCATGGTTGATTGTTCTAAGGAGTGCACCTCCCTGGTGTAATTATTCACCACATAGTCCTGTCTATTATTTGGCTGAAGGTTAAGACAGGGGAGTGAGTTTAAGCCTGAAGATTGACTAGGGGCCATAGTCTGAGGAGTTGCACCAGTCTCTATCAGACCAGTAAGGCTAGTCTTTTTTTATGATTTTGAATTTTGTTCCACTTTTTTCCTCACTCTATCCAAGACCTAATTTTGATCACTTTCAGAGTGGTTGGCAGTGGTAGCTGGGCACCATGTATATCTTCTGCTCTTAGGGTTGTGTAGGCTGGGGTTCCCATGGTCCACTAGCCTTGGACTAATTGTTTCTATATATTTGTTATCTTTTTCACTCTTCTTTGCTCATGAGCTTTTAAGATTCTAGTCACTACTCACCAAAGTATGATACATAGCAATTTTTTTGCTAAGTTATGCCAATTGAGTTTGATGCCCCCTGTGAACATGATCCTGAGACCACAGGCCCAACAACTTATGCCCTCAAAGTGTTTGGTTATGGCTAAGGAGTTATCATAGCTTTGCCTCCTGTTCACTCTATTATATATGTGGACATTTTTATAGCACATAAAAATACATACATAGAAATTACAATTGCCAAACTTATATATATGGTCATAGGTATATTCATGTTTGCCTATCCATACCTGATCATCTTGCCTGTGTACCTATCCTATGTATCCACCTGTGTTAGATTGGGTTCTCTAAAGAGGCAAAACCACTAAAGCTTATATATATATATATATA
>NW_006921926.1:1614430-1625943 GCF_000298275.1 Orycteropus afer afer | reverse complement strand
ATATATATATGTTGTTGTTTTTGTTATGTGCTGTCGAGTTGGACCTGACTCATAGCGACCCCTCCTTGGGTTTCTGAGGCATTATCACTGTGGAAGTAGATTGCCCAACCTTCCTTCCGAGGAGTGATATATATATACATATATATATAGAGAGAAATTTATCTTAGGAAAATGACTCACACACTTACAGAAGTTGGCAAGCCCTGAGTTCCTGGATCAAATGTCAAACTGGAAGCTTTTTCCATTTTACGCAGCCGGAGGGGCTGATGAGCTCAAGGTTGGCAGGCAGCGTATCAGCTGTTGACTATGACGGATGACAAATCCAAGATCACCAGACCAAATGGTGGATTGTTCACTCACAGACAGTTGTAGGCAGCACAACAGGATCCAGATCTACAGAAGACTGTCTCATTTTCCCAGGATGTCCATATATGTATTGGAAGCAGGACACACCCCCAGGGAAACTCCTTTTCAATGGATTGGTTACTCAAAACATCTACATCTGACCTCATCATGGGAATAACCACATCACAACTGCTTAAACCACTCAAAATCATGGTCCAGTCAAGTTGACACACAACCCCAACTATCACACCATTCATAGATTAATTTGTTATTACTAATAATGCAGTATTGTGTATGTAATAATATTTGCCTTTGTTGTCTGTACCTTTTCTGTACCTCTCCATGTTTTCCTTTTCCTTAGTGATATTGTACTGGTCACCTGCTTTTGGTAGATTGTCTTTCCCTTCCCCCAAATCAATACATGAAGGTTAGTCCATTTTTTGCAAATTCTGTTAATTTCTGTTTATCTAGAAATATCCTAATTTTGCATTGTATTTGAGGGATAATTTTGCTGGATATATAATTCTTGGTTAACAACTTTTTTCTTTTTAGGGTTTTATATATATCATCCCATTGCCTTCTAGCCTACATGGTTTTGGCTGAGGAATCAGCTTATTTGTTTCCCTTTGTAGATAACTTTTCATTTTTTCCTTAGCTGCTTTCAGGATTCTTCTGTCTTTGGTTTTGGGAAGTTTGATTATGATATGCCTTGGTGCTTTTCTTTTGGGCTCTATCCTGTTTGGGGTTCATTGCATTTCTTAAATGCATATCTTCTTGTCTTTCATGATATTAAGGAAGTTTTCTTCCAACAAATCTACAATTTTCTCTTTAAATAGTCTCTTCTTGTTCTGGAATTCCAATCACATGTAAGTTATTCCTCTTGATGGTTCTCACATAATTCTTAGGCTTTCTTCATTCTTTTTTCTGATCCACTACCAGATTGGTATTAAGAGATTTGTCTTCAGTTTCACTAATTTTGTCTTTCATTGATTCAATATTATTTCTTTGCCCTTCCAAAATATTATCTATTTCTGAAATTTTAGTATTAATCTTCTGAATTTCTATTTGCTGTTTTTTTATGATTTCTAATTTCCATTTATTTTGTCAGGGCTTTTGTATTGTTTTCCTGAATTATTCTAGAGCTTTGTCTGTGTGTTCTTTGATTTTGTCTGCACTTTTCTTGATCTCTCTCTCAGTCCAGTGAAGGGAGCTAAATATAATTCTCTTGAATTCCTTTTCAGGTAGTTCCAAGACCATTTCTTCCTCAGGAATGTTCTGAGGCTCTGTATTTTGGTCACTTCTTTGAGCTATACTGTCTTCTTTCTTTGTGAGAACTGAGGTGGTGTGTTTTTTCTGAGACATTGTGGTGGTGTTGTATTTGTATATAATTTATGATTGTATGCTGGTGTGTTTTGCCCAGGTTTTTAGCTTTATTTTGTTTCAATAAAACAAAGTAGCTGGGTAAGCAGGGTGGGTATGCCACACCACTTGCTAGTTTGGCAACACTTAGGTAGAGGATGGTATTGTGCATGTTTTCTGTTCGCTGTCATATAGACCAGTTGTGGGTGGGCTGGGTTGGTGTTGGCTGCCCTCTGTTGTCAATCAAATGGTGCAGGAGTAGTTGGTGGCATTTACCCAGTGGTTGGGGTGGCAGGAGGTGCAGGTGTGGCTGGGTAGTGAGCACAGAGTTTCCGCCTCCTGGTGGTGGAGGCTTGGAGGCTGGCAAGTCCCAAGTCCTTGGGCAGATCTGGAGCATTCTCGTCATTTGTGTGGTTGCAGGGGCTGGTGAACCCAAAAGGGCAGATAAAAAGACCAGCTGGTATCTCTAGTCTAGTGGTGAGATGATGATGAACCTAACACAGGACCAGTGCAAGAGTATTCATAAAGTTTTCACTGGCCAAGTTTTTCTGAAATAGATGGCCCTGTCCTTCTTCCCAGTCTGTCTTAGTCTGGAAGCTCCCTGTCCATTATGGGTGACCTGCTGGTATTCAAAACACTGGTGATATAGCCTCTAACCTTTTCTTTTTTAGTGATAGCTTTGCCTGGCTAGTGCCTAAGGCATTTGACTGCTAACCAGAAGGCTAGTGGTTCAAATCCACCAGCCACTCCTTGGAAGGAAGACTGGGCAATCTATTTCTGTAGAGATACTGCCTCAGAAACCCAAGGAGAGGTCGCTATGAGTTGGAACCAACTCGACGGCAGTGAGTGTTTTTTTTTTTTGCCTGGCTTTGGTATCAGGGTTGTGCTCTCTTAATAAAATGAATTCAGAAATATTCCTCCTTTTCTACATTCTAGAATGGTTTGAGTAGAATTGGTGTCAGCTCTTCTCTGAATGTTTGGTAAAGTTCACCCATGAAGCCATCTGGGCCAGAATTTTTTTTTTTTTTGTTTGTAGTTTTTTTGTTCAATTTCTTCTTTTGTTATGAGTCTGTTCATATTTTTTACCTCAGGCTACATTAATTTAGATAGGTAGTGTGTTTCTAGAAACGAGTATATTTCTTTTCAAATTTTTTGGAGTACAGTTCCTCCTAAAACAAACAAAGAAAAAAAACCAAACTCACTGCCGTTGAGTCAGTTCCAACTTATAGCAACCCCTCCTTGGGTTTCTGAGGTGGTATCTCTATAGAAGTAAATTGCCCAATCTTCCTTCTAAGGAGTGGCTGATGGGTTTGAACCACCAGCCTTCTGGTTAGGAGTCAAATGCCTTAGGCACTACACCACCAGAACTCCTACAGTTCCTCCTAGTATCCTCATATTATCCTTTTTATTTCAGTTGGTTCTGTTGTGACATTGCCAATTTCTTTTCTTATTTGTTTTATTTGCCTCTTTTTTCCCTTTGTTACATTTGCCAGTGGTTTGTCGGTTTTATTAATCTTTTCAAGGAATCAACTTGTAGTCTTGTTGATTATTTCTGTTGTTTTTCTCTTTGATTTATTTCTGCTTGAATTGTTATTATTTCTCTTCTCCTGGTGACTGTAGGCTTATTTCGCTGCTCTTTTTCTAATTGTTGGAGATGTTGGGTTAAGGTGTTTATTTTTGCTCTTTCTTTTTTGATGTGTGCATTTGTTGTTATAAACTGTCCTCTGATCACTGCTTTTACTGTGTTCCAAAGATTTTAGTATGTTGTGTTTTCATTCTCTTTTGATTAGAGGATTTTTTTAATTTCATTTTTTATTTTTTCTATTACCCACTAGTTTTTAAACAGGGTGTTATTTAGTTCCCATATGTTTCCTTGATCTTCCTATTGTTGATTTCTAATTTTATATCATTGTGATCTGAACAGATGCTTTGGAGTATTTTGATGCTTTTTGATTTATTGAAGATTGCTTTGTGGCATGTCTTATGGTCTATTCTGGAGAATGTTCCATATGCACTGGAAAGGAAAGTATATTGTGCTATTTTTGGGTGAAGTGCTGTTTATGTTTATAAGGGAAAGTTGGTTAATTTTATTGTTTAGTTCTTCAGAGTCTTTGTTGAGTTTCTTTGTAGTTGCTCTATCTTTCATTGAAAATGGTATATTAAAATATCCTAGTATTATTGTAGAACTATCTGTTTTTCAGTTCTATTAAAGTTTGATTTATATATTTTGGGGCTCTTTCATTGAATATATGGACATTCATTATGGTTATGTCCTCTTGTTTGATTGAGCCTTTAATCACTATACAATGTCCTTCCTTGTCCCTTCTGGGGTTTTTGTCTTAAAGTCTCTTTTATCAGAAATTAATGTTGCCATTCCTGCTCTTTCTTTGATTGCCATTTGCTTGACCTATTGTTTTCCAATCTTTAATTTTTAGTCTATTTTTTTATTGTATCTAAGATGAATTTCTTGTAGAAAGCATGTTAATGGGTCATGTTTTCTTATCTATTCTGCAACTCTCTGTCTCTTGATTGGTGAATTTAATCCATTTACATTCAGTGTAATTATTGACAAGTATGACTTCATTACTGTTATTTTGTTATTTTTTTGGTCATGTTGCTAATTTTTTGTTCCATGTAATTTTCTGTGCTGAGCTAGTTTCATGAATTTTCTTATCATTTCCTTCATTGTATTGTTTTAGTATTTGCTAAATTTATGACTTTCCTCTTTTTTATTTTGATGAGAAATTTTATAAATTTTCTTTGAGATTACTCTGTGACTTATTATTTTTTCCCCAAGTTTAAAACAGTCTTTTTTTTTAATCTTGAAATTGACAAAGATCTTTTTTTCAGTTGACTTTCAAGTTTGCATTTATGTTTACATTTGAATGTGGACATTTCTAATTGACAACTATCTCAAATCACATGATAAAAATCTGATGCAAGAAAAGTAAAGATCTTCAGGTTTCCCCAATTGCCAACTCAGAATTATTTTCACTTTCCACATTATGGTGAAAATAGCACTGTCTTTCAGATTGATTCTTTATATACCAGACTAGGCTAAATTGCGGGAGCTCTGGTAGCGTAGTGCCTAAGGCACTTGACTGCTAACCAGAAGGCTGGTGGTTCAAACCCACCAGCCACTCCTTGGAAGGAAGGTTGGGCAATCTACTTCCATAGTGATAATGCCTTGGAAACCCAAGGAAGTGTCGCTAGTTGGGTCCAACTCGATGGCAAATAACAGCAGCAACAGGCTAAATTGCCAGCAAATTTCAGTTTGAGTAAGAATATTGATTATGAGGTAGAGTGGGTGAACAGATACACTCCTAAAAATATTTTAACCCAATATACTCCTACAAATAATTTCTGTTTTTTTTTTTTTTTAATTTTTAACTTAGTTTTACTTTTCTCCAACACCAAACTGCTTACACACTCTGTCAAACATCATTCTGGTTCCTAGTCACTACTACTAATTTCATACCAATGGATCTCAGAAAAGTGGTGATGAAATGTGCTAGATGTTATCTTTATGAAGTTTCACTGATACCCATATCTTGCCCCCATTTCCCACCCCCTACCCTTCCACATTTCTCCCTACCTCCTTAATGCACAGACTTAATGGTTACATCACATCATGGCACTTTGTATATAATCTGCCATTGAGTGGATTCCAACTTATAGTGACCTACAGGACAGAGTAGAACTGCCCCACAGGGTTTCCAAGATTGTAAATATTTACCCAGCAGACTGCCTCATCTTTCTCCCACTGAGTGGCTAGTGGTTTCAAACCTCTGGTGTTTTGGTTAGCAGATGAATGCCTTAACCACAGCACCACCAGAGCCCCTTACTTTGTATATTGCTCAATGCTAATTTTACAAATATGTATTATAGTTAATGTATCCATTCTTCTGTCTCTCTTCAGATTTTGAGCTCTGTGAAGGCAGGCAACAATATGTCTTCTATTTAATATAATTTAACAGCATTAATTGAATACCTATTCTGTGCCCAGTAAAAGACATGCAAAGTGGAGTGAAATACCTGCTTTTTCACAGTGCTTGACACTGACAAAAACTAATACTGAGTACTAACCATGTGGCAAGTACTGTTTTAAATACTTTATAGAGATTGACTTCTTTGATCCTTTTAGCAAAAGGATTAAAATGTAAAATGTGGCTATTTTATTACAATATATATTTATGCTTTATTTTACTCTTTTGATCTCTACAGTTAATTGGAAAGTGAACTTTGTTGGTAAATGCAATACAAAGTAGTTATTTTATTAACTTCATTTTATAGATGACTACTTTGAAGGATGGGGAGGTAAAACTTGCCCAAGGTCACACAATTCACACAATTAGTAAAAGTCAGAGCTACAGTTTGAACGCAAGTCAATTCAGAATTTGAGTGCTCAATCACTATGTTATATTGTCCCTCAAATTTCCCACTCAATGAATGCTTACTGAATAATTGGATTAATCTAAATTACTGCCACATAAATTCTTTGTAGACAAATATAAACAAAGGATACAGATATTTACAGAGTTCTATTAATACTTCTCCTAGCCATTACTCTAGTTAATATTTTCATTTATTATTATTTTTTAAAATAAGAAATAAAAATTCTGTCTGTCTCTACTGTTGTTGTTGTTTGCCGTCGACTCAGCCCTGACTCATAGCCACCCCTCCTTGGGTTTCCGAGGCGATATCACTAAGAAAGTAGGATTGCCCAACCTTCCTTCCGAGGAGTGGCTGGTGGGTTTGAACCGCCTGCCTTCTGGTTAGCAGTCAAGTGCCTTAGCCACTATGCTACCAGAGCTCCCTCTGTCTCTACTAGTCCCCTTTTATGTAGGCTAAAGATGACCACCTTTCTCTTCCTATTGTCACTTGCCTTAGTAGTGATAGCTCAGTTTCCCCTGAAGACCCGGCTCCCATGCTGCCGTGGTTCTCAAATGTGATCTTGTATCAGAATCACCTGGACTACTTGTTAAAACACAGACTGTTGGGCTCCATCCTCAGAGTTTCTGATTCAGAAGTGTGGGGTGAGGCCCAATAATGTTTATTTCTAGGAAGTTCCTAGGAATCACACTTTATAAATCACAATACAGTGGTTCAAAGAAAAGTCTCTGAGACCTGGCTTCACTATTTACTCGGTACACCACCTTAGGCAAGTTCACTAACTTCTGTGCCACAGTTTCCTCATCTGTAAGATGGGATGAAATATGAAAACCACCTCATAGGCTGTGTTTCCACTACATGAAGTAATGTAGAGACAGTGCCTAATGTACCATCTTCATGGGTCAAGTCCTCAATAAAACTAGTTATTGTCATGGTAAGGGGCTGGTGGCATTGTGATTAAAGTGCTGCAAACTGAAAGGTCAGCTGTTTGAATACACTAGTTTCTCTGTGGAAGAAAGCTTTGGTAATCTGCTTCCTTGAAAACCCTATAGTTCTACTCTGTCCTATAGGGTCACTATGAGTCAGAATAGACACAACAGCACAAGAGTTGTTGTGGTTAACTTTTCTGGACAAATACTCTGCTAAAATATATTTGGTAAAAAAAAAAAAAAAAAAAAGCAATTAACAGTAAAAACATACTCCTCTTTCCTATTTTTTCTTCTCAGTGGAGAAAGCGCCATTAATATTAGCCCTTTCAGTCCATTCACTGACTTCTTCCAAAGCTAGAGGGAGTAACAAATTTATGAGTTTTGGGGAGGAATCTGGCCTATCTAAGTCCCCTTCTTCCTTTTTAAAATTTGTCCACAGGTACAATGAGTACTACTGCTCCAAAGAATAACCATAAAGGGGCAGACCTCCATGAGGGGAGGCCCTCTGTTGGGGGAATGAATATAACTAACTCAGGAAAACCCATTTGCCTGGGTATTTAAGTCACATTCTGCCATATTAAGTTTATTATTAGAAAATGTGACAAATTTATATTTATCTGCCTTACTATTTTTCTTCTTTCTCATTTCTTTAGATCTTAGGCCAAGAAAATGAATACTATTTACTGGAACCCTGAAAACCCACTATAATGCTTGAAGCCTTTAGCTATGTGGTATTTTGACCTTGGCAGATTACTACAGCTTTTAGTGGCTATGTCTACAAATGAGTGTTTTTTTTTTTTTTTTTTAACAAACTGAGTTTGTCTTAAGCAAATCTTGGCCATTTGAAAGCCGAGAAAGGGCAGGGTGTTTTGGCGTATATGGCATCATAGAAACTTCTAGGACCAAATCTCCCTCCCTCTATCCCTTCCTCCCTCAGGAAGATACCAAAAGCAGCTATATGGTTGCTGTAGGGAAGTAGCTTTGCAAAGGTGGGAACAAGACTGTCCCATACACAGCTGTTGTCCACTGAGGGCACAGCTACATTTCTGGTTGATCACAGTGTACAGGCTAAAACTAATGGGCTAAATTTAAGGCACAAAACACTGGAGAAGGCTAATAAGAGAAATCATATCCTCCCTCTCTATGTTTCCTTCCACGTGAGGAGTCTGTTAGCCTAACACTCCTAGCAGCATCCATCTGCTCACTGACTTCTCCCTATAGGAGCATAAAGACATATTTCATATTGCATTCAAATTTAGAAGAGGAAGCCAGACTTTTTTCTGGTCATAAGAAGGTTACCTTTGGTTCTGTTCTTCCATGTTCTTATTTTACAGAAACATACTCCTACATGGGAAAATCTGTGGTAGTCTAATGTTCCCTGTGACTCTGTGGGCAAGTTTACCCAATTCTCAGGTTAAATGCAAGGAAATCTTCTTACCTGAAGATAAAGACTCTGCTTTTCATTATAAGCTTTATCAATAATAAAGGTGATGTTTGATCTTCATCTTCCTTACACTTTGTGTTGTTTTTAAATAGATTCAGATCAATAGCAAGGAAAATATGTGCTATATGTTGGGCCATCTCAAACTCCAGATATGAGCTAAAGATTTATTGAACACTTATGATGTACTAAACATTTTGTATATTAATAAATCTTCAGGGTAAGCTATGAAGTAGATACTATTTGTTCTGGTTGCCTAGTATCAGTCTGACAAGAAATATACCACAAATGGGATGGCTTGAACAAACGAGTTTATTCACTCACTTTGGAGGCTGTAAGTCCAAGTTCAAAGTGCTAGGCTCTAGGGGCCATGGGAAAGCCCCTCGACCTTGAGCTTCAGCTCTGCCTCTTGCTCCTGGCCCACTGAAGCTAGAGGCTTTTCTTCATTCAGACAGCTGCTGACTGCTGAGGCTGACAAACCCAAGGTTGACAAGTAAAAAGGCACAGTTCCGATGTTACTAAACCACATGGCAGACCATTAGTTCAAGTCCATTATAAGTTCCAAGATCGGCAGAGCATGGCAGGCTGCTGAACAATGACACGGCTACACGCAGGGTCCAAGTGTGCCATAAGCTAGAGACCATTCCCAAAGCTGCTGCTTATGTACGAGAAGCAGACCACATACCCAAAGCAGCTACTCAGCTGTTTGTGGTAGATCCCATCATGGGGCTGATAGCCAGTCTTATCATGGGGAATAACTACCACCAGCTGCCCAGACACTCAGCTTGGCACCTGTACAGTTCTTCAATGGGTGGTATCTATACAGGTCTCCTCCACTGGGTGGCTCCAGTCCCCTACTTCCTGAGTGGTGACCTCACGCCCCCCCCCCTTGGCCTGGTGGGCCCCGTTCTTCTCCCTCTTGGACATGGCAGCCCCGCTCCCTCATTCTTGGGCATAGGCTATGGCTCCCGTCCCACTGGCTAACAGGAATGAGCAGCCCCACACTCCAGAACCAAGTTGATGGAGGTCTGGCTCTTTGAAACCTAGCGGGCTGTGGTAGTTCCACCCCTAAAGGCCATGGTCCTACCCTTTCAGGCTGAGGCAGCTCTGCTTCCATTTCCTTGGTCTCTCCGCTGCTGCTGATTAATGCTGAAGGCAACTCACTCCGCTGGAGAACTTCCTGCCCAAAAAGCCCTCGGCTTTCTTGTCCATGGGCCGGCCAACAGGTTACTCCATTTCAAGCCAGTCTAGTCTACCAATTAATGCCTGAAGGCAACCCACTACGCCAGTAATCCACCTACACAATGGCACCCGGCTTTCTCTTTTGTGGTCTGGTGAGCCTGTTGCTGTTTAATGCTGGTCTCTGGGCTCTGTTTCTGCCATCTCTCATGCTGGTCTCTCGGCTCTGCTCCTGCCATCTCTAAGGCTGGTCTCTTGGCTCTGCTCCTGCTATCTCTCATGCCACATGTGAGGGTCTCTCTGCTAGGGTCTCTGGTCAAGGATGCACTCCACTCCTGTTTCCACATTTTTGGTATCTGTCAGAGCAGCATCCCACTCTCTCAATACTAAATTCTGTTCTGGTTACCTAGTACTGCTCTGACAAGAAGCATACCACAAATGGGATGCTTGAACAAACAGGAGTTTATTCCCTCAAAGTTTGGAGGCTTTAAGTCCAAGTTCAAAGTCCAAGTTCAAAGTGCCAGGCTCTAGGGGCCATGGGAAGCCCCTCGATGTGGGGCTTCAGCTCTGCCTCTTGCTCCCGGCTCACTGAAGCTGGAGGCTTTTCTTCACTCAGACAGCTGCTGGCTGCTGAGGCTGACAAACCCAGGTTGACAAGTAAAAAGGCACAGTCCCGATGTTACCAAACCACACGGCAGGCCATTAATTCAAGTCCACTGTAAGTCCCAAGGTCGGCAGAGCATGGCAGGCTGCCGAACAATGACATGGCTGCATACAGGGTCCAAGCATGCCATCAGCTAGAGACCATTCCCAAAGCTGCTTCTTATATACAGGAAGCAGACCACGTCCCAAAGGCAGCTACTCAGCTGCTTGTGGTAGACCCCACAATGCAGTTGATTGCCGGTCTCATCATTGGGAGTAACTACCACCAGCTGCCCAGCCACTCAACCAGGGCCAGCCAAATTGACACACAAATACCACCACATTATTCTTATTCACATTTTATAGAGGAGAAAAATCACCATTTAGAGGAATTAAATAACATCCCCAAAGACACGCAGCAGGTAAATGTTGCCACTGGCATTATGTCTAGCCCTAGAGTCCTAGCACATACATCTACCACTCTCTTTGTCCAAACAGTCTATTTGAGAACAGAGAGGGTCCCCCCACCCCACCCAATTTAGAATCTTAGGTCAAAAATTCCATCTGTATACACTGTGTGCATTTTATGGAATGCCTATTTGGTTTTGGATATTGAATAAATATAGCTAACATAATACACAAAATGAGTAACATAGTAAATGGGGGAGAAAACAATGATTTGTGGAGGGGTTGGTGATTCACTGCTATAGTTTCCTCCCTTGCCAAAGGAACTGTATTTGGTTTAGAGGAGAGAGGGGAAAAAAGACCTTATCCAGGCACTTAAGAAAGACAATATAGCTGTGTTTAAAAACATTTTGGAGAGTAGGTGTGGGCATTTTAGTTGGCGGTATTTGGGAGGTGAGGGACAATGACAACAAAAACCCCTAAAACTAGCTTGAGTTTAAGAAGGTTTATTGACACTTCACCAAGGAGGATATTCAAGTGGCCAACAAACATATGAAGAGATGCTCACGATCTTTAGCTATTGTTGTTGTTGTTGTTGTTTGCCGTCAAGTCGGACCCGACTCATAGCGACCCCTCCTTGGGTTTCCGAGGCAGTATCACTAACGGAAGTAGATTGCCCCATCTTCCTTCCGAGTCTTAAGCTATTAGAGAGATGCAAATCAAAACAACAATGAGATACCATCTTGCTCCAGCACTAGTAGCAAAGTTCAGCAAGACAGAAAATAACAAATGCTGGCGAGGTTGTGGAGAGATTGGGACTC
>NW_006921926.1:1610854-1612790 GCF_000298275.1 Orycteropus afer afer | reverse complement strand
AAAAAAAAAAAAAAAAAGAGAGGTTATTGAAAGGATATAACAAGCAACTTCCTGGACATCTAAGAACAGGACAAAAGGCAAAACCAAGCCACCCAAAGAATGGAACCCTCTAGAAAGCCCCTCTTTGATGGGAATGCCTGGGCTCATCTAGTCCTTTCTGCTTATTAAATCTGTTTTTTGTTTTTCTCTGCAGAACAGCCTTTTTTGCTTCTTAAAACTTAAGTTTACACATAATTTTGGCTTCTCTTGGTGTCAATGCCAAGCAAAATTCTGTTTGTTCGTTTAGTTCAAGCACTGTTCCCAACATATACTCTTCCAGTGTCCTAATTCCAAATTCTTAGGAAAAATAATCTGATTGGTCTGGTTTGGGTAAAGTCCATAGGGAATTTGATAGAGTTTGTGGCTGGGAGGCAATTATAAATATAGAAACAAGGATTGAACGAGTATACAACTTGACGACACATAACAACAACAAGAAGAAGGAAAATCAAAACTAGTCACGTGCACAGAACAGACTAATCAAGCATCTACCATTTCCAGACCATTCTAAAAGATCTTTGCCTGTGGTCCCCTGCAGAGGAAAATGACCTTGGCTTGTTCCTTAAGTGTAGATAATTAGAATCTTCTTGATCACGTGATCCTGATCTCTATCACCACTGTGACTAATCAAATTAGAAAGGGTCATGTGGCCCAGAGGCAGCCTGATCATAGTCTGGTCAGTGACCTCAAGATGGCCCAGTCACCACAAGGCTCTGCCCCACAAGGACAACAATGATCAGCTATGTTCTTTCCCTTCTAGAGTAAGAGTAGAAGATTCAGAGTGAGGGAAGGGAACATTAGTAGTAGTTACAAGTACTGACTGTGTGGATCATAACAAATTATGGATAATATTGTGAAGAATGGGGGTTCCAGAACACTTCTTTGTGCTCATGGAGAACCTGTACACAGAACAAGAGGCAGTCATTCAACAGAACAAGGGGATACTGCATGGTTTAAAATTAGAAAAGGAGTGCATCAAGTCTTTATCGTTTCACCATACTTATTTCAATCTGTATGTTGAGCAAATAATCTAAGAAACTGGACTATATGAAGAAGAGCATGGCATAAGTACTGGAAGAAGACTGTTAACAACCTGTGATATAAAGATGACACAACTCTGCTTGCTGAAAGTGAAGATGACTTGAAGCTACTGATTAAGATCAAAGACTATAGCCTCCGGTATGAATTAGACCTCAAAATAAAGAAAACAAAAATGCGCACAACCAGGCCAATAAACAACATCATGATTAATGGATAAAATATTGAAGTTGGCAATATTTAATTTTACTTAGATCCATGGAAGTAGCAGTCCAGAAATTAAATGTTGTATTACATTAGTCAAATATGCTGCAAGAGAGCTCTTTAAAATGTTAAAAAGCAAAGGTGTAACTTTGAGTAATAAGTGTGTCTGACCCAAGCCATAATATTTTCAATTGTGTTACATGCATGAAAAGGCTGAACAGTGAATAAAGAAGACTGAAGAAGAATTTATGTATTTGAATTATGGTGTTGATGAGAATATTGAATATTCCATGGACTGCTAGAAGAATGAACAAATCTGTCTTGGAAGAAGTATAGCCAGAATGCTCTTTAGAAGCAAGCACGGCAAGACTTTGTCTCACATACTTTGGGTATGATATCAGAAGGGACCAGTTCCTGGAGAAGCACTTCATGCTTGGTACAGTAGAGGCTTAGTGAAAAAGAGGAAGAACCTCAACAGGATAAATTGCTCCTCAATTGGTTCTAGTTCTCAGCTTACTCTGTGGCTTCCTTTTTTTTAATTTTTTTTTTATTATTTATTTTAATTTGGGTGAAGATTTACAGAGTAAATTCACTTTTCATACAGCAGTTCACATATACTTTGTCTCATGTCATTGACCAAAATTTACAATGCAAC
>NW_006921926.1:1601592-1607018 GCF_000298275.1 Orycteropus afer afer | reverse complement strand
ATGTCTCCTTTTTTTTTGGTATTTTCATGCAAATTCTTCTGCTAATTGGGGTTTAGTCCAATTCTGTATCCTTCCCTTCAAGGCTCAGGGGTCCACGATTATCTTCTGTGTCTGTGTTAATTGGTTTCCCTTTTCTTTGTTGAAGAGGGTCTATGCAATCCTTCTGCCTAGTCCACCATCTTGCCAGAACTCTGTGGCTTCCTTTTAAGTGCTATTAAATTAAACCTGTATTTTAACCCTAGGTCTACATCTTTGATGTTGAGGAGTCACTTAACCTTCTGACTCTCAGTTTCTTCATCTGCAAAATGGCAAATCCTGCTTTGCTCAACCCATTGGGAAAAGAAAAACAACAGTAAACATTTATTGAATATTTACTATGTTTCAGATCTGTGCTGAGAACTTAACACACACTGAATTATTAATACTCCCAGACATATAAGGCTGATGGTATTATTCCTATCTTGCTGATGATAAAGTTGAGGCTGAGAAAAATTAAATACCTTGACCAATTACACAGAAAAGTATTAGAATTATTCTATCTGGCGGCAAACCTTTTTACTCTTCAGCCTGCTGTGAGCTGGTGCTTAAGTAAATATGTTATTGTGTTGTTGTTAAGTGCTGTCGAGTCAGACCCGACTCATAGCGACCCCTCCTTGGGTTTCCGAGGCAGTATCACTATGGAAGTTGATTGCCCCATCTTCCTTTCAAGGAGTGGCTGGTGGGTTTGAACCGCCAGCCTTCTGGTTAGCAGTCAAGTGCCTTAGGCACTATGCTACCAGAGCTTCCCCTTTTTGCCTCTAGGAAGGCTCGTTTTAAGCCTGGTAGAGTGACAAAACTAACCAATCCCAACCTCAGAATTCTACATATCTTATTTTCATGGTCCCACCCAGTAATCTGGTGGAAGTAACAAAGACTATGGCTGGGAAAGCCATCCCAAGTAATCCACTGCACCACAATGGGCAAAACATTGAAAGATGCAGGAAGCACAAAAAGAAGATGGAAGGAATACACAGAGTCACTGTACCAAAAAGGATCGGTCAGTGTTCAACTATTTCAGGAGGTAGCATATAGTCAAGAACAAATGGTATTGAAGGAAAAAGTCCAAGCTACACCGAAAGAATTGGTGAAAAGCAAGGCTCCAGGAATTGATGGACTACCCATTGAGAACAAACAGGTGCAGAGCTGGAGGCACTTACACATTTATGCTAGGAAATTTGGAAGACAATTGCCCAGGCAATTGACTGGAAGAGGTGCATATTTGTGCCCATGCCAAAGAAAGATGATATAATTGAATTTGGAAAGTATCTAACAATATCACTAATATCACACACAAGTAAAATTTTGCTGAAGATAATTCAAAAATGGTTGAAGCAGTATATTGACAGGGAACTTCCAGAAATTCAAGCTGGATTCAGAAGATGTGGAATGAGGGATATCATTGCTGATGTCAGATGATCTTGGCTGAAAGCAAAGAATACTAGAAGAATGTTTACCTGTGTTATACTGACTGTGCAAAGCCATTCAACTTTGTGGGTCATAACAAGTTATGGATAACATTGCAAAGAATGGGGATCCAGATCACTTAATTGTGCCCATGAGGAACTTGTACACAGACCAAGAGGCTATTATTTGAACAGAACAAAGGGATACTGCATGGTTTAAAATCAGGAAGGGTGTGCTTCAAGGTTGTGTCCTTTCACCATACTTATTCAATCTGTGTGCTGAGCAAATAATCTGAGACTATATGAAGAAGAACGTGGCATCAAGATTGGAGGACGAATCATTAACATCATTAACAACTTGCGGTATGCAGATGATACAAGTTTGCTTGCTGGAAGTGAAGATGACTTGAAGCACTTACTGATGACGATTAAAGACTACAGTCTGCAACATGGATTACACCTCAACATCAGGAAAGCTAAAATCTTTACAACTGGCCCAATAAGCAACATCATGATAAATGGAGATTATCAATATGATAATTCAACGGATTGAAGTAGCCAGGGATTTCGTTATACTTGGATCCACAATCAACACCTATGGAAGTGCAGTCAAGAGATCAGACATCATATTGCACTGGGCAAATCTGTTGTGAAACACCTCTTTAAAGTGTTGAAGAGCAAAAATGTCACTTGGAAGGTCAAGATGTGCCTAACTGAAGCCATGGTATTTTCAGTCACCTCATATGCATGTGAGAGCTGGACAATGAATTAGGAAAACCCTAGAAGAGTTGATGCCTTTGAATTGCAGTTTGGGGAAGAATACTAAAAATACCATGGACTGTGAGAGGAATGAAAAAATCTGTCCTGGAATGAGTTCAGCCGGAATGCTTCTTGGAAGCAAGAATGGCCAGACTTTGTCTCACTTACTCTGGTCATGTTGTCAGAAGAGACCAGTCCCTGGAGAAGGATATAATGTTCAGTAAAGTAGTGGGTTAGTGAAAAAGGGGGAGACCCTCAAGGAGATGTATTGACACAATGGCTGTAATGATGGGCTCAGGCACAGCAGGGATTGTGAGGACGGCACAGAACTAGGTAGTTCATTCTGTTGTACACAGGGTGGCTATGACTTAGAGCTGACTCACTGGCACCTAACAACAACAACAGCCATCTTTTCTCCAGGTGAAGCACTCTCAATTTCTTTAAACTTCATGGTATAGCATTTCTCTATCTCATACCTTTTGGGCCACCTTTTATGTGGATTAAAATGTTTTCAACTTCCCTCTTAAAATGTAGTTAAGTAGAAGAGAGAAGCATGTCTTAATAAGGCTAGGGTTGGAAAACTGTGTATCACAATGCTTCTCTAGCAAATGCCATTAATTTTCTTCTAGTTCCTTCTAATATAGACAAGCTAAAGCTTGTTATCATTTTACCTAGTAAGCTTCAAGAATTGGACTTGCTGGTACTTGTATTTGAGATGAGTAACAGTGTAGATTTGAAGTTTACCATTGTTAGAAACATTACATTGAGGACATTGAAATAGGGAATGCTTTTAGAGCTTCTGACCGTTTAACTAGCAAGGGAAATGTAGCATAACCTAGGTGTATTTTAGGATCTCTGTGCCCTGACAGAGAAGGCTGTAGTGTTTAGTGGCCTGGGGGGATATGGTTTCTTTTATCTGCATAGTTGAACTGTAAAATAAAATTTCCAAATGCTGAAAAGCTAGTATGGCCACATGGAGCTCTATCTATTTATCTAGGACTTATTCTCATGCTGGCTAATGGGACCCTGAGCTAAACGTAATGGTAGGATTAACAACAGAAGCAGGACATTGTTATTTTTTGAGGTGTTAGAGCTTTTCTGGTTCTAGATGAGCAGAATGTTGCTAAATTTATTTCCTTTTACTACTTTTATTTAAAAAATTTTGGCCAAACTAAATAAAAAGAAGCTGTCTATCTCATATGAGAATGATTTTTCTCTTCCTCAGTAACAGTAGGGAGAAAAAGTTATGTTCAATAAAAGCCATCTGATGTATTTTTGATTGAAATGTCACTCATAACAGTTTGTTATAAGTGACAGATATAAACTGGAAGTGTGAATGGAATGCAAGTGTGAGAAACTGAAAATTATGAATTTTACTAATGTAACTGTTTGAATCTCTAGAACAAGAGTTGTTGTCTGCACCTCTTATGCACCTCTCTGTGTCTGCCTTTCCCTTAGTGTCATTGTGTTGATCACTCACTGTTAGTATTGCCTTTCCCTTTACCCAAGTCCCTGTGATATAGTCCATTTTTGTTGAAATATTTTGTTCAAAGTAAAACTTATCTGCAGATGACAAAATTAAAATGATCATGATTAACTTACAATACTTAAGACAGTGAAAGATGTAATATGAATTAACTATGAAAGTAATATAGAACCAAATAAAGTCAATTTAAAGACAAAAAGAACTTTAGACAAAATATGTCTAAACATAATAGCTAACCTTGTTTTTAAGAGCTTTAGATATAACATATAGTAATCTGAAACATAATATTAAATAGACTATTCCAAGAAAAAACTAAGATTATCAAGTCTCTGAATATCTGAATAGTAATAAAAATTCCAAGGGTGAATGATGTGAATTCCTCCATAAAAACTGTCTTGATGATGCTAGATTTTAAAAGAAAATAAAGTTGTAATCGAGGTAGCAGTTGAAATAATAAATTATGACATACCATTATGCACTTGTTTAATAATTTAGGGCCCGGCCTCCAGCCAGGTAGGTGGCATGAGGCTCGGGGCTTCTGGGGGCAGCTTCATTTAGGGCCAGGCCTACAGACAGGTGGGGAAGTGAGCAGAGCAGTTAGGAACGGCTAAAGGAGACAAACTTGTCTGTCAGTTTGTCAGCCTGTTTTTCATCATGTCGTGCTTGCGTGTTGCTGTGAGGCTGGAGGCTATGCCACCGGTGTTGCAAAATGCAGCCTGTCCACGGTGGACAGGTTTCAGTGGAGCTTCCAGACTAAGATGGACTCGGAAGACGGAAGAGGCCATCCACTTCTCAAAGAATCGGCCAATGAGAACCTTATGAATAGCAGTGAAACACTGCCTGATATATTACTGTTTAATATTAGACAAACATAATTGACATATAAACTTTAGCATAAATAGAAAAGTTGGCACTTCTCTTGCTTTGTCAACATGATTCATGTGATTTATAATGCACTAAATAAACCTTTTTTTTAAAAAAAGCATTTGTCTCTTTATAAAGCAGAAATAGTTCTTTTGTAGCTTTCTACAAAGTTTCAGAGTTGTCAGGAATTCATGATATCTCACCAAGAAACAATATTTGAGTTACTTAACCAAAGATCTTGAAGGTAAAACCCCTAGCTTTTTTTTTTTTAAGCTGTCCATTTTGGTCTTCAGCTGAGGAATTCACTCTAATGGGAAGGTGATCTCTTGCCTTCAAGGCAGATTACACAAAGAATTAACTTAGTCTTCAATTCAGTAATCAAAACAAAATATTATTTTCTTAACGAAAAAATTCAATTCTTTGTTATATGACATTAAAGCTTTAAAAATCTAATAAATTAATGCATCAAACTTTAGCCAAAACAGATAAAAGCTTTGAACATATCAAATAAACATCCTTTTAAATAAATCTTTTATACTTTGTTGCATATCTCTTATAGTGCAACCATTTAAGTAGCAATAATGAGCTTACTCATAGGAGACTCAAATAAATACATCCTTTTTCTGTGGCATAAAAACAAGAGTGTATAAATTTGAATATTAACTCAATATCAGTAAGTTACCAAAAGATATTGGAAACTGGAGCTCTGGTAGCATAGTGGCTAAGGCACTTGACTGCTAATCAGAAGGCTGGCAGTTCAAACCCCCCCAGCCACTCCTCGAAAGGAAGATGGGGCAATCTACTTCCATAGTGATACTGCCTCGGAAACCCAAGGAGGGGTCGCTATGAGTCGGGTCCGACTTGACAGCACATAA
>NW_006921926.1:1579842-1600667 GCF_000298275.1 Orycteropus afer afer | reverse complement strand
ATGATATTTCCAATTGCCTCGTATGCATGTGAGAGCTGGACAATGAATAAGGAAGACCAAAGAAGAGTTGATGCTTTTGAGTTGTGGTGCTAGCGAAGAATGCTGAAAGTACCATGAACTGATAAAAGAACTAACAGATCTGTCCTGGAGGAAATGCACCCAAAATGCTCCTTGGAAGCGAGAATGGCCAGAGTTCGTCTCACCTATTTGGTCGTATTGTCAGAAGGGACCATTCCCTGGAGAAGGATGTCATGCTTGGTAGGGTGGAGGATCAACGAAAGAGGGGAAGGCCTTCAACGAGATGGATTGACATGGTGGCTGTGATGATGGGCTCAAGTATAGCAGGGATCATGGAGCTGGCACGGGATCGGGCAGTATTTTGTTCTGCTGTACATGGGGTCCTATGAGTCAGAAATGACTCGACGGCCCCAAACAACAACAACGAACTGTGTCAATCCATTTTATTGAGGGTCTTCCCCTTTTTCACTGACCCTCTACTTTACCAAGCATGATGTCCTTCTTCTGGGACTGGTCCCTTTTTGATAACATGCTTCAACTACATAAGATGAAATCTTGCCTTCTTAGCTTCTAAGGAGCATTCTGGTTGTACTTTCTCAAAGACAGACCAACAACACCATATTTCAAATGCGATTCTTCTGCAGTCTTCTTTAGTCACTGCCAACTTTTGCATGCATATGAGGTAACTGAAAGTACCATGGCTTGGGTCAGACAAACTTTCCTCTTGAAAGTGACACTTCTACTTTTTAACACTTTAAAGAGGTCCTTTGCAGCATATTTGCCCAATGTATTAAGTTATTTAATTTCTTGACTGCTGCTTCCTGGGGTGTTGATTATGGATCCAAGTAAAATTAGATCTTTGATAACTTCAATATTTTATCCATTTGTCATGATGTTGTTTATTGGCCCAGCTGTGAGAATTTTTATTTTCATTATTTTGAGGTGTTAAGTCATACTGAAAGCTGTATAGTCTTTGATCTTCATCAGGAACTGCTTCAAGCCTTCACTTTCAGCAAGCCAGGTTGGGTCATCTGCATATCACTGTTTGTTAATGAGTCTTCCTACAATCCTGATGCCACATTCTTGTTCGTATAGTCCTGCTCCTTGGATTATTTGCTCAGGGAAAGGATACAACCTCGATGCACTCCTTTTCTGATTTTAAACAATGCTGTATCCCTTTGCTCTGTTTGAATGACTTCCTTTGATGTATGTACGGGTTCTTTGTGAACACAATTAAGTATTCTGGAATTCCTGTTCTTCACAATATTATCCATACTTTGTTATTATTCATAGTCAATTGTCTCTGGATAGTCAATAAACCACAGGTAAGCATCTTACTTGGATCATCTGATATCAGCAATGATATTCCTCATTCCACATCCTCTTCTGAATCTGGCTTGGATTTCTGGCAATTCCCTGTCAATATACTGCTGCAACCATTTTTTAATTATCTTCAGCAAAATTTTACTTGTGTGTCACATTAATGATATTGTTTGATAATTTCTCCATTCTATAGGATTACCTTTCTTTGGAATGGGTAAAAATATGAATCTCTTCCAGTTGGTTGGCCAGGTAGCTGTCTTCCAAATTTCTTAGCATAACCAAGTGAGAACTTTCAGCATTGCATTTGTATGTTGAAATATTGCAGTGGATATTCCATCAATTCCTGTAATCTTCCTTTTTGCCAGTTCCTTCAGTGCAGCTTGGACTTATTTCTTCATTATTGTCAGTTCTTGATCATATGCTACCCCTTGAAATGGTTGAATGTAGATCAATTCATTCTTATACAGTGACTGTGTATTCCTTCTATCTTCTTTTGATGCCTCCTGCACTGTTCAATATTTTTTTCCATAGAATCCTGCAGGATCACAACTTGAGGCTAGAATTTTTTCTTCAGTTCTTTCAGTTTGAGACATGCCAAGTGTATTCTTTCCTTTTGCTTTTCTAACTCTAGGCCTTTGCGTATTTCATTGTAATTCTTTACTTTGTCTTCTCAAGTTGCCCTTTGAAATCTTCTGTTCAGCTTTTTTACTTTATCATTTTTCTGAATGCTTTAACTACTTTCTGTTCAAGAGCAAGTTTCAGAGTCCTTTCTGTCATCCATTTTGATCTGTTCTTCCTTTTCCTTATGTCATTTTAATGATTTTTTGCTTTCTTCCTGTATGATATCCTTGATGTCATCCACAGTTCCTCTCATCTTCAGTCACTGGTGTCCAATGCATCAAATATATTCTTCAGATGGTCTCTAAATTCAAGTGGGATATATAATCAAGGTTGTATTTTGGCTTTCATGGCTTGTTTTTGTTTTCTTCAGCTTCATCTTAAACTTCCATATGAGCAATGGATGGTCTGTTCCACAGTCAGTCCCTGGCCTTGCTCTGGCTGATAATATTGATCTTCTTCATCATCTCTTTTCTCAGAAGTAGTTGGTTTGATTTCCTTGTTTTGTTAATTTAGATACAGTAACCTGTAGAAAAGCAATTCTGCTTTCTTGACATCTCCTTGAAGCATCTTAATTCTAATTCACTGCATAGAAAAGTTTATTTATTAAGGTAAAATTATCCCCAAAACAGTCACTGGAGATCTAAATTGTCTTTAGTAATGCTATTCCAACAACTTAAAAATGAGAATGTTATGAGACCAAAATGCTCATTCACATAAGTGGGAGTCACAAAGGGGAACTCTTGCTCTTTTTTTTTTTTTTTTAATTTTATCTTGATTTGGGTGAAGATTTACAGAGTAAATTCACTTTTCATACAGCAGTTCACATATACTTTGTCTCATGTCATTGACCAAAATTTACAATGCAACAGCTCCCCTCCCACTTCCTCCCCATAGTTACCTCATCCCAGTGTCCATCCCTCCATACTCTTCTGCGCCCTGAGCTGTCTCCCTGTGCATAAGCAGCCCTTCCTTCTCCCATGATTGTTCTCTCCAGGGTGTGTGTCTACTTGAGGTAAATGTTTAACTCACTTGCCTGTTCTTTGTTTGGCTGGAAACCACAGGTGTGGGTTCAATTCCAGACCTGACAGGCAGCTAGTGGCTCTAGTCTCAGTGGTTTCACCAGGCTCTATTGGACCAGCAAACCTGGTCCCCACCTTCTTTTTTTTTTTTTTGCCTCCAAATGATTTTGAGTTTTGTTCCACATTGTTCTCCCTCTCTATGCAGGATCTCGTACATCCCTTCCAAGTGGATGACAGTGGTAGCCGGGCACCATCTAGTTCTTCTGGTCTCATAGTTGTATAGGTTGCAGATCAGATGGTGTACCAGTCGCTAGGACTGATTGTTTCCATTCATTTGGTTTTCTTCTTTCTTCTTGACGAGGAGACACCCATTGTTGCATCTAGATGGCAGCTTGCTAGCTTTTAAGATCCCAGTTGCTACTCGCCAAAGTAGGAGGTGGAACAATGTTTTGTATAGTATGTTATGCCAATTGAGCTTGATGTCCCCTGCGACTATGGTCCCAAGCCCTCAGGATCAACTACTCGGTCCCTCTGGGTAGCTGGCTGTGACCAAGCAATGACCATAACCTTGACCCTTGTCAGCTCTACTATACACCTGGGAATTCTGATCACTCACATAAACTTATAGGACCATTGTCTGCCAACCCTATATATGATCTTGGATACACTCCCCATTTAGACATACCTAATTGTTTAGCCTGTCCACCTATCTATCCGTCCATATACCCATTTGCCTTCACTGACAACTCAGTACTGTATATGCCAAAGGGTTCATATTTGTTGTCTGTACTTCCCATGTACCTCTCTATGTCTTTCTCATCCTCAATGCTGCCATATTGGTCACTCACATTTGGTACATTGCCCTTCTCTTCACCCAAATCAATATTTATCACTATCTATCTAACAGCGTTCCCTCCCCTCCCCTCCCACCCCTAGTAACCAACAAAGAAAATTTCCTCCAATAGATAAACCTTTCCTTAACTTTTACAATAATGGACTTATACAATATTTGTCCTTTTGTGACTGACTTATTTCGCTCAGCATAGTGTCCTCCAAGTTCATCCACGTTATGCGGTGTTTTGCAGATTCTACATTATTCTTTAGCGTTGCATAGTATTCCATTGTGTGTATGTATCATAGTTTGGTTATCCATTCCTCAGTTGATGGACATCTAGGTTGTTTCCATGTTTTGGCTATTGTAAATAGTGCTGCGATGAACATTGGTGTGCATATATCTGTTCTTGTCATGGCTCTCACTTCTCTGGAACTCTTGCTCTTAAATTTGGCATTACTTGTTGAAGAAAGAAAAGCTAAATGTGCACTGAAAATAAAAGCAGAACACTATTTTTGATTGTCTCAGATGTAACAAGCCATGCAGAAACTGCTTTTGTTTCTTAGTCACAAAAACCTAGAGTGGAAAGTCATGGGATTTAGACAATGTTTTGCTTGGACCAATGTATACCTTCATTGCACAAGTGTTTGCTTGCTTGTGTCAGACAGCCTAGTGCTGGCTCATCTTATGACCACCTTATCCTGCCATGTGTATTTTTAACATGTATGATGAACATGGCCATACTCTAATAGTTTTTATTGCTCAAGCCATGGCCAAATTTTTCAGCTTATAATGACCCAGAGCTCTTTGAAAGCAGAATTACCTCTACAGCTGACAAAGCTTGAAGGAGTAAAATATTTGTCTGCCTGACAAAATTGTGCACCAATCCTAGCACAAATGAAAGAGAAAAGAAACCTGGACCAAAAAAAAAGAAAGAAAGAAAAGAAAATAGAAAGTGAAAGCAATTCTCAATAAAGCTCAGTGAACTCTACACAAAGAGAATGGAGTTTGGATCCAAGAGTGGACTCACATGAAGCAACTCCTGAGTAGGTCCCAGAAAGTGGCAATCTAAGAGGCTCCTGTGGGCACCAGAGCCAGAGCTCCTGAACCTCCTGGGGCTCACTCTAGAAGTTTGTTTCAGATTCCACTTCTGACACCAAAAAATGTTGATGAGAGAAAATTACATAGTCTGATTGAAATGAAGAATGAAAAAGCTTTTATTCTGAGGCAACTCTATTTGCAAATTGGGACTCACAAGGTCCAGAGGATTCTGAACCAAGTTATTTGAGGAATTGACAGTTCAGGGAATTTTTATAATAAAATATCAGCATCAATAAAAATTCAGTAATTGGTTTATATCTAGGTAATGTTTACAAAATTGAGTGAGGATACATCGGATTGGTACGAGAATAAAAGGAACTTTAATAAAAATTCAATGAATGGCTGACATTTAGGTAAGGGTTACAAAATTGCATGCATCTGGTCTTGAAACAATCATGAGACCCTCCTTGCATGACCACAGGGAGGACATGTGTAATTCTAAGATTTATCTTGAATAAGCATTTGTTCTGAGAATTGCTTTGTACCTGGTATCCTGAATAGGTTATATTCTTAACCAAGCAAAACCCTTAAGCAAACAAAATCCCATTGTTCTCTAAAACTGTTTTTACCAAGTAATTTTTTTCAGGGTACAGTGGAATGTTACAGGAATGGCAAGCTGCATTCCTTGATGCAGAATTTACTTTTGATTCAAACTGGAGTTTTTGGCCTCAGTCCTTAGCATACCCACCATCTCATGTTGGGAGCCTTAAGTTAATTTCTTCTCAGCACAATAATAGACTTGAAAATATTTTGTTTTAGAGTCACACATTTTATTACAAATTTATTTTATTTTGTACTTAATAGAAAAGCAAGTTTGGGATCTATTTACAGGTACTGTACATTTACATATATTATATACAATTAATGAACTTAAAGGAAAAGGACAGAGAAATGCAATACATATGGAAGCATATACCACTGTACATGGTTTCATATCATGGTCCTTAATGTTATTGAATCTTTACTGTAGTAATAAATACAATTCTATATTTACAAATCTTATAAAACATCTCATAAATGTATATCATTTCAACTCCAAGTTAAAACATCTGATCAAAATAAACATGCTTATATAAAAATAAATCTACCTAATAGGCTTTTGGTTTGGATGTATTGAAGCTAATATAGGATAATAGAAGCTACAAAATAATTCTTCAACTTTTTAACATTTCATTATTTTGCCTTTTGAAATACTTAACACATGTATTAAATATGGAATAAGCAGAGAAGTAATGATCCTAACCTCAAGTGGACTGATCCACAAAGAACACAAGTAAAACCAAGCTAAATAAACTGGATAGTATGATACCAAATCTCTGTTGAGTACAAAGTGGTGTCAGACATCATGGTAGAGCTACTAGAGATACACATGTAAGAAGTCATGTCAGTAAATTTACTTTATTTCTGCATTTGATCATTAGCTTAAGATGCACATTAATTTCAATTAGCTGATGAAACCTCCTTCAAAAAATGTGCTCATTAAAAAAAAAAAAAAATCCCAGGTTGCCTATAATTTCTGCCCCCTCCAAGTATGCCCATTGGTGGCAAAAGACTTTTATTCTGAGTCCTGGGTACCAAGGAGTTAAAAATGAATTAGGCAAGGCAAAACTCACCTGTGCATGATTACATTCATGGCAATTTAAGAATTTATTTTTCTTTCAAAATATTTTTAAGCAAGTTCATTCCACTGAGAGTGGATCCATCTAGTGTTGATACACAAATTCAGTATCTCTAAAAATGATCCGAGTGTGAGTGAGTTAATAATGTCTTACATTATCCATCCAAGGGCATTGCTGACCTGAAAGGATTCTGTCTGAGAAGGCCAAAAAAAAAGTCCATTTTCACTGAGTTGATTCTAACTCATAGCAACCCTATAGGATGGAGTAGAACTGCTTCATAGGATTTCCAAGGCTGCAATCTCTATGGAGGAGCTCTTGTAGCATAGTGCCTAAGTCACTTGACTGCTAACCAGAAGGCTGGTAGTTCAAACCCACCAGCCACTCCTCGGAAGGAAGGTTGGGCAATCTACTTTTGTAATGATATTGCCTTGGCAACCCAAGGAGGGCTTGCTATGAGTTGGGGCTGACTTGATGGCACATAACAACAACAACAACAACAATCTTTATGGAAAGAAACTGCCACATATTTCTCCCTTGGAGCTATTGGTGGATTTGAACATTGACCTTTGGGTTAACATCTGAGCACTTAACCACTGTGCCACCACTGCTCCCTGAGGAAAGCCAAATGAGGGTGAACACAGATCCATTTGGTCATTAAAATAAAATCTATGTCACAACTTTTACTTAGTATTATAGTCCATTTAAAACCCTTATTTTCTTGATACATCAACCATCTATTAAGGAGTTTTTGGGTTTAAATAATCCCATTTAGTAAGGAAGTGCTTGTTTTTCTTCCTTCCAAATTACCAGATTGATGCGTTTAAAGAGCATTCATTTCAAATCATGGAGACTCTTTTTGAAGAACATTGAAATTTGCTTTTTTGATCTGGACACCCTTAAATAGTGTGAATGATCTATTTCTTAGCTGAGTTAGTTATATGAGCAGCATTTCGACTTATTTAACTCTCAAGTAACAATAGATTTTCAGCATTTTATACTGAGAGATTTTATTATTAAGTTTAAACTCAGTTCTTCTTAGCTACTGCTCCTAATGTATTCAATCTCACATTTTTAGGGTAAAACCTTTTCTTTATTAATTAGAGACATGGGACAAATGCCACTGATGAAAGATGACAGCTTTCAGTCATTGGGTAAGCTGGTGATGACACGGAATTGGAAGGCAGGTCATAGGCTATGCTGGCACTGGTAAAGGTTACCAAGGCTTGGGTTGAATCACAGGACTGTTTCTCAACGTCATCCGAGTTAATAGACATGAGGCTTGGGTGTTTGGATCTTGTCCAGAAGTGGGTTTTCTTTCCTAGGTTCCCCAGATCTTCCTTAAAATGAGGATTGAAGAGGATATAGAGAAGGGGATTGAGACATGCGGGAAGTGGGATAATCACCAGAAGGATAAACTTAATTACTTCAGGACTGATAAATGTGAGGTTTAGTAAAGAGGAGAAGGACAAAAAGGCCACAGGGCAGTAAAGGATACAGTTGGTGAAGAGCAACAGAGCAATGTGCTTCACCATTGAACAGTCCCAAATATTCTCCAGGTCTCCCTTTTCCAAATTGCAGTAGAGCTTGGTGTAGACAATAGTCATCATGAGGAAGCAAAGGGAGTTGAGTAAGACCAGAGCGACCATGTAGCCAGTGGTACTGGGCTCCCCAAAGGGCAGTGGCAGGCAGAGTGGGGAGGCACTGTACTCACTGCTGCCCAGCAGGGGCACAGTGGCAATGGTCAAGGCCAGCAGTGTGCAAAGCAAAATGAGTGCTTTCAGACTAGAAAAGGGAGTTTTTGTTTCAAATTTTGCAGAACATTTCACAGAGAAGCCACGCTCCAGGGCTGCCAGAGTAAGCAGGAAAACTGACGACTCTGAAGCAAAAATGGACAGAAAACCAATGACATGGCAACCGACCCCCTTCTCCCACCAGGCACCATATCGTGCAAAGCTGCCAAAAGTGAATGCATCCACGCCAGCCAGCACAGCACTGGAGACCCCCATGAGCATGTTCACCACTGCTATCAACCCAATTAGCAGTTTTATGGAGGAAATATAAAGAGGGGATCGGAACACAGTTGAAGTCACCAAGGCATTGCAAGTAAGTCCCAAAACTGCTATGGTCCATACTCCAATTCGGATTAGCCAGCTACCAAATAGATGTTCACAGGGCTTGAAGGCACCTAAAAGTTCCATGAAGAAAAAGACTGTATTAAATTAGGTTTTATAATTTTGCCAAATTATCTTTTTGTTTCTCTTATTGGGACACCAGGAGATAAAGGCCAATAAAATCTGTAGTACAATATAGCACTCATGAGACACTTTTCATTTTCTCCAATGACTGTTGTTATTGATTAGTATCTTCTGCACAACTGATGGGAGAGCATACACCAAAGGCTTATATTTCCAGGGTATACATGGAGAAATGGAAACAGACAATTTAAAGTGCATGAGTAATATCCCCAAAATATAGTGTCAGGGCCAAAATGCAGATCCTCTGAACTTTTCATATAACTTTTAGAATGCTTCAAGAATGTTCCATAGATACAGAAAGAAAATCCCAGGTAAATGCTCCATAATATTAGAAAAGGAAGTATGGGTAGTACAGAAGTATATTTGGTGAAAATCTCTTCTCAGTTACAGATGGACATTTGATATTTGGGAGCAGGGAACAAACTAAATATCAATAAACCTATTGCTGAATAGTCAGTCTGACCTGGGCTTTGAATTAGTTCAACCCCTTGCTAAGAATCTACATTTTCATCCCAGTAAAAATGCAAATTGCTAGCAAGTGGTTGAACTGGAATGAACCAGTTCAAAGGTCTGATTTGAGTCTTTGTTCTATAGGGTTTTCTTGGCTGTAATGTTTTTGGAAGCATACCACCAAGACTTTTTTCCACAGTGCCCCTGGGTGGGTTCAAACCATAAACCTTTATGTTAGTAAATCAAAACACCTACTGCCAGTGAGTCAATTCCAACTCACAAAGACCCCTATAGCATTTGCAAGGCTGTAAATCTTTACAGAAGCAGAATGCCTTGTCTTTCTCCTATGGAGCAGCTGGTGGGTTTGAACCACTGACCTTGGGTTTGTAGCCCAATGCCTTAGCCACAGCATTACCAGAGCTCCTTTATGTTAGTAGTTGACCTCAAACTGTTTATGCCAACCATGGACCTTCAACCCTTCCCAGTGACCTTTTATTCAATTTGCTTGTCCTACTTCTGGGAGTGGGGTAAAGAATTAAACAAATTCAATATCTTCTGTGTGTGTGTGTGTGTGTGTGTGTGTGGTAAATGTATTTGTAACAAAACATTTGTCATTTCAACAATCTTCAGATTGTTCAGTGACATTAATGATGTTTAATATGTTCAACCTTAATATCCTTTTTTGTTTTTATCTGTATAAACCATTATTTGCTTTAACCAAATGGATATTTATTTAGAAGACTTAAAATAAATCACTTCTTAAAGATCAGTGATTATGCAAAGAAAGACTATCACATATTATTTCAGGGTAAATTGCCAATAACTTCATAAATATTACATGTATTTCTAACTACATACTTGTTTCTTTGGTTACCATTAACCTGAATCAAAATTTTCCCACAGTAATCCTATTTATGAATGGAGACTATCTCCAGGGAATGAATATATCTATTTTACAAGTTACCATGGGTAGGGGTACTGAAGAACCACAAAGTAGTTCAACTTTGCTTTAAAGTGTCACTGTGATGCTATTGATGGTCCTGGAATCCATGATAGATACTGCTGCTAAGGCAATTTTGATGCCTTTCTTACCTGGGGAAGGTGAACACTGTGCTGAATGAAGGGCTTTCAAGTCTTCCTCAAAGTCAAACAAGAAGTCTTCAAGGTCACGCTCATCTATAGGAATGAGAAGTCTCCGAATGATTAGTTCTCTTTTCAGAGGGACTAAGTCCCAGAAGAGGCCTGGATTGCCCTTGAGACATGAACAGTAGTCACGACAGAAGGCCGGACTTCCTGCTTTTCCCCGGATTCTGGCTTTTTCTAATGTCTATTACGAAGTAGCCTTTTGATGTTCTACTCAAACTATTATGTGACATTCTATTCCAGCAGAACTGGAGGTGAGGGGCAGTGACCCCAAGCTCCAGGTCATCACATCTAATCTCTCTCATTCTGTCTTGAGCCTTGGAGCTCACAATGACCCAAAATGAACTGGCCTACATTAAAGGGAGTCTGTGGGCCTTTCCATACAATGGAGAACATGTTTTATCCAATTTTCTGACACTTTAGGTAGTCAGATGTTCTGTGTTTTGTTCTCTGAGCACAAGATGCAGAATCAAGTAAAGTAAACACCAGTTTTTCCTGAGGAATTCTGCATAATAGAGGACAAATCAAGTAACTTCATGGTGCCTTTGTTAGCTATTCATTATTTGGGAGTTTCATGACCTAACATACTTACTTTCCTAAAGATTTTGATGTAATTGCTCTGGTGTGAGGCTCGAGCACCAGTATTATTAAATACTTCCATGTGATTCTAATATGTGGCCTGATGTTGAGAATCCTGGCTCTTAAATATAAGGTCCATGAAGGTCCTTGATGTTCACTGTATAACCCTCAAGGCCTGGAACAGTGTTTGGCACATAGTAGGCACTCCAATTTTTTGTTTTTTTGTTTTTCTTTGTAATGAACAAGTGTAGTAGAAATGGTGGGTGTGAAACAGGAAGAGTAAAAACTAAAGCAAAAACAAGAGGAAGGGCAAAATGTCAGCTTCTTAAATGGATATATGTAAAGGAAGAAATGTTAGGTGACCTGTAGACAGACTGAATCACATTTACTTAGGAATTGACAAATCATCACAGCCCAAAGGTTGAAAAGCAAGTCTTTTAGACCCTGTGCAAACTTGCAAGGTTGGCAGGGAAAGGAGAGGGGGCTGCCAGCGTGCCTCCTCGTTACCACAGGTGTGGTTTGAGGTGCATTGCCGTCTATTTAAGTAATGTCTTACTTCAAGGAAAGCCAAGTGTTTTACAGACATTATCTCATTTCACCTTCCTGACAGATGCCCCTGTGGGGGGTGAGAGGGGAGCTTGTTTTTGAATTAGTTGAATAAGAAGTTGGATTCTTAAGCCCATCTGCTGAAATAGAGAGACATCTAAGATGCCTGTATCTTCCACTACCTCAGGACATAAGAATAAAAATGAGTTTTATCTTCTGCAGAACAAAGTTCAGAAATATATTTAAAAATGGTATCCACTGAAAGGGGCTCTTTTAAATGTTTATGGAAATATTTGATAACAGTATTAATATCTCACCTCTGAGAACAAGAAAGATTTAAAGCTAAATATGAATATTAAAAACTCACAAAAAAGTTTTAGAATGAATCCTGAGGGAGCTTTCTCTTTCTCTGGGGGTCTCTAAAAAATGGAATTAATTCTCAGCTTGCTAGGATGGTTACAAAGAGATTTGTCTGGAGTTCAGATGATGTGTCTGGTGACTTTTCAGAATCTTTCTAGTCACAGTTCCATTTCCATGACATAGAAGGTCTTACCTGGCACATGAAACAGTCCAGCATCTTTCTTATGAAGGTCGTCTATAGTACTGTTGTCACCTTTGTTCCATTGATTAGAAATTTTATAGACATTCTCACATATTCGAAATGCACAGCACTGGTAAGCATAAGGCATTTCTATAACCCTTTAAATAAACAAAAACAAAACAAAAAACACACACTTAGAGACATGGGACATTAAATATATCTTCTTTGACCTAATAATTTCTACCTTTGGATTATAGCCTAATAAATAATCTAAAACATAAATTACATGCATAAAGATGTTCACTATTGTGCTATTTATAGTAAAAATAGACTTATTTTAAATGATTGCTATGAAATGTTGATAATTGTTCAAGTTATATTATGGGTATACTATTTTCTGTACTTTTGTGTATGTTTGACAATTTCCATAGTAAAAGGGTTAAATAATGATTGCTAAGAAAATTATAGTAACATAGGAAGTGTTTATGACATAATTTCAAGTGTATAACACTGGTTACTCTGGGATTCCAACAATTAAAATACACTGGAAAAAAGTCTGGAAAAAAATAGCATAAAAAAGTTGTTTTTAGGGACATTTTAAGATTTTTTTTTACTCTCTTCAACTGTCTAAACTTTCTTTTAAGGCTATATATTTTTCATGGTTTTAAAAGTAAATGAAAAGTACTATGTCTTTTTAAAAAACAATCTTTCAAGGGAGTTCTTTATCAAAAATAAGCGTAACAGGTTTTAAAGAGCATCATTTCCTCAAACAATCAACTTAGTACGTTTTATTAGAACATACACACCACCTAGATGAATTAGAAATTGCAAACAGGAGTACAATAATTTTATAATTTTATTTGATTACATGCTCTTGTTTATATCCTATGGATCAATGGTTTTCAAACTCTTTCTGTGAACTCTGTGATTCTGGGAGGCATCTTTGAGAAAGAAAGGAAATGTGGTTAAGAAGATACATTTTCCCCCTTCAGGGCTTGTCCTAACAATGCCCCAGGGGTGGGGGACTTGAGGGCATGAAATGCAATTCAAAAGCGTTCCATGACCTCATAAATTCAGAAAACCACTATAACACGTCTATTATTTCACATGACCACAAATGTATCTTATTAGTTTTAATGACAAACTCACTTGAGTTCTGGAAAGTTTTCAGATGATATCAAGCTCTGTAAGGCATGATTTCCTGTTAATTTTAAGTGAGTTAAACCATGTAACCCAGTTACAGGAAAAGACGACAGGCGGTTGGACGATAGGTCCCTGCAAAACATCAAACAACAATTGGCTCTTAGTCCATGTTAGCATAAAACATTTATGTTAAAAAGCAACCTAAAGATGATTAAACTGCTCAATAAAAACTTCTAAGGAGGGTCCTTACTCTTAATGGTAATAGTAGCCATTTTGGTTTGAGCTCCTGATTAACTTTCTTATTTACAATCAGAAGTGTAGGGGAGAAGTACTTTAATTGCATTCAAATTATAATTTGTATATTCAGCTTCATTTTTCAGGGTGGGGACATCTAAAATCAAGTGGAAGGTGCTATATTTAATTTGAGAAGTGGTGTTGCCCTTAGGTTGTAGGTGGAGAAAAAAGAGGCAAGGAGTTTATTCCTTTCTTTCTCCCTTTTACTTCTCTATTGACCAACTCCTTCTTTCTCTATTAGATGAGAAGGGGGATAGAGATAAGAAGAGGAAAGCAAAAAGAAAAAGGAACAGGATGGTTTTCTATCAGTCAAGATGACAAAGAATAAAATGAAAGCCATTCAGAACTAAATTGACATCTTATTCTATTCCACCTGATTACTCAGCAAAAATGGAAAATTTCACCCAAATAACCAGAACCAGCTGTTACTCAGAACTTCGATTATCTACTTAAGGGCCCATATGGCCTTGGAGGGGAAGGGAACTCCTCTCTGGCTCTGAAGAGGCTTTAGGCATGGGGGACGTGGAGGATCTGGCAATATGTGCATGGTAGGCTTTTTCAGCAAAATCGACAATTTATTAACTAGAGGGTTCCCAGTTATTAAAAGATATGCCACAAATAAGTAATGAAGTACTCACAGTTTTATTAGAGATGGCAAAGTAGAAAATGCATTGGGGTGAATAGTAGCAATTTTGTTCCAAGCTAAATTTCTATTAACAAACAAACAAACAAAAAAAAAAACACAAATGATAGGGTTACATATAAAAAGAAAAATGTGTGAAGTTTTGTCACATGCATTCATTTTTCTAAATTTAATTTCTATTCAGAACAGAGACAATTAGCCCATCAAATAGAGCATCCTTCAGATAATGGTATTGATGGTATAAAATAACTAGAAAAAGAACCTGAAATCAACCTTGTTGAAAACAATTTTAAAAAAATCATCATTTAGGTGAATATTTTAGTTTTTATGTTTTTCTTATAAAAATTCGACTTAAACATGGTATTAAATTTTATAAAACTTTATTTCTGCTTTTGTAAGATAAGTAGGGGTAGGAAAGAGGGAAAAGAGGAATTTCTGAGGTTCTTCCTCTGATAAGCAAATAAGTTTTAAATTATAAAATGTCCTGGATTTCAATGAAATTCAACAAGAATTTGTGCACATCCCTTATAGATGTCAAGACTTGAAACAAACACAAGTTGCTTTCAAGAAATTTCCCAGCAAATCAACATACAAAATTCAGGTGGATTTCTCTACATCAACAAGAGATCTCTGAATGAAGAAAAGGAAATGAAGAAAACAATATCATTTACAATAGCACCCCAAAAGATAAAATACTTAGGAATAAAGCTTACCAGGGACACAAAAGACCTATATAAAGACAAAACACTATTATAAGAAACCATTAGAGATCTACATAAGTGGAAGTGCATACGATGCTCATGGATACAAAGATGGAACATTATGAAAACGTCAATACTATCCAAAGGAATCTATAGATTCAATGCAATCCTGATCCAGAGTCTATCAACATTCTTTAAGGATGTGGAAAAACAAATCACTAATTTCATATAGAAAGGGAAGAGACCTTGGATAAGTAAAGCACTACTGAGCAAGAAGAACAAAGTAGGTTTCATACTCTCTGATCTCAAAACTGCCGTGGTAGTCAAAACATCCTGGTATTGGTACAACCACAGACACAGACCAATAGAACAGAATTGAGAGCCCAGATATAAATCCATCCACTTATGGACAGCTGATCTTTGACAAAGAGTCAAAAATCATTAAATAGGGAAGAGATAGCTCTTTAACAAATAATGCTGGCAAAACTGAATATTCATTTGCAGAAAAAAAAAATTCATACCTCATATCACACACGAAAACTAACTCAGGATGGATCAAAGACCTAAATGTAAAACCTAAAACTAAAAAGTTCATCAAAGATAAATAAGGGCAAACTGTAGGGTCTTAATTTATGGCATAAATAGACTAGCAAGCATAACCAAAAACACACAAACAACAGAAAATAAACTAGATGATTGGGACATTCTAAAAATTAAATTCTTATGCACATCAAAAAGAGAACCTACAGATTGGGGAAAAAAATATTTGGCAACAGTGTATCTCACAAGGGACTTATCTCTAAACTTCATAGAAAACTTCAACACCTCAACACCAAAAAGACAAACAATCCAATTGAAAAATGTGCAGAGGATGTGAGCAGATACTTCACCAAAAAAAGATATTCAGGCAGTCAACAAACACATGAAGAAATGCTGATGATCATTAGTCATTAGAGAGATGTAAATCAAAACAACAAGATATCATCTTACCCCAGCAATAATAGCAAAGTTCAACAAGATAGAAAACAACAAATGCTGGTGAGGGTGTGGAGAGATTGGGAGTCTCATACACTGCTGGCAGGCCTGTAAAATGGTACCACAATGGAAAACGTTATGGTACATCTTTGAAAAACTGGAAATAGAAATACCATTTGATCCAGCCATCCTACTATTAGGTATATATCCTCAAGAAATGAAGGCCAGGGCATGAAGAGATATATGGACACACATTTTCATCGCAGCACCATTCACAGTAGCAAAGAGATGGAAACAACTTAAATATCCATCAATGGATAAATGGATATCCAAACTATGGTACATACACATAATGTAATACTATGCAATGTTAAAGAATAATGAAGAATCCACAAAACACCTAATGTTGTTGTTGTTGTGTGGTGCCGTTGAGTTGGCTCCGACTCGTAGTGAACGACCCTATGTAGAACTGAACAAAACGCTGCCACGTCCTGCGCCAGCCTCACAATCATTGCTATACCTGAGCCCATTGTTGCAGCTACTATGTCAATCCATTTCATTGAGGGCTTTCCTCTTTTTCAGTAATGCTCCACCTTACCAAGCATGATATCTTTCTCTAGGGAATGGTCCCTTCTGAAAAAATGACCAAAGTAGGTAAGGTGAAGTCTGGCCATTTCTGCTTCCAAGGAGCGTTCCGGCTGCACTTCATCTAGGAGAGATTTATTAGTTCTTCTGGCAGTCCATGGTACTTTCAGTACTCTTTGCTAACACAACAACTCAAAAGCATCAACTCTTCTTTGGTCTTCCTTATTCATTGTCCAGCTTTCACATGCATATGAGGCTATTGAAAATACCATGGCTTGAGTTAGGTGCACCTAAGTCTTCAAAGAGACATCTTGTTCTTCAGCACTTTGAAGGGGTCTTTTGAGGCAGATTAGCCCAGTGCAATACGTCATCTGATTTCTTGACTGCTGCTTCCATTGGTGTTGATTGTGGAACCTAGTAATATGAAATCTTTGACAACTTCAATCTTTTCTCCATTTATTGTGATGCTGCTTTTGGGTCCAGCTGTGAGGATTTTCGTTTTCTTTATGTTAAGATGTAATCCATACTGCAAACTGTAGTCTTTAATCTTCATCAGGAAATATTCAAGTTATCTTAATTTTCAGCAACCAAAGTTGTGTCATCTGCATATTGCAAGTTGTTAATGAGACTTCCTCCAGTCCTGATGCTGTGTTCTTCTTCACATAATTCAGCTGCTCAGATTTATTTTCTCAGCATACATATTGAATAAGTATGGCTAAAAGATACAACCCTGACACACTCCCTTCCTGATTTTAAACCACGTGGTATCCTCTTATTCTGTTTGAACGACAGCCTCCTGGTCTTTGTATAGATTCTCATGAGCATAATTAAGTGTTCTGGAAGCCCCACTCTTCTCAATGTTATATATAATTTGTTATGATCTGCACAATCGAATGTTTTGCACAGTCAATAAAACACAAGTAAACATCTTTCTGGTATTCTTTGATGTCAGCCATGATCCATCTGACATCAGCAATGATATCCCTTGTTCCGTGTCCTCTTCTGAATCCAGCTTGCATTTCTGGAAGTGCTCTATCAATATACTGCTGCAACTATTTTTGAATTATCTTCAGCAAGGTTTTACTTGCATGTGATGTTAATGATATTGTTTGATAATTTCCACATTTTGTGGAATAACTTGTTTGGAATGGGCACAAATATGAATCTCTTCCAGTCAGTTAGCCAGGTACTTGTCTGCCAAATTTCTTGGCATAGATGATTAACTGCCTCCAGTGCAGCATCCATTTGCTGAAATACTTCAACGGGTATCCTGTCAAATCCTGGAGTCTTGTTTTTCTCCAATTCCTTCAGTGCAGCTTTGACCTCTTTCTTCAATACCATTGGTTCTTGATCATATGCTACCTCCTGAAATGGATGAAGATCTACCAGTTCTTTTTGGTGCAGTGACTCTGTGTATTCCTTCCATCTTCTTTTGATATTTCCTGCATCATTCAGTACTTTGCCCATAGAATCTTTCAGTATTACAACCTGAGGCTTGAATTTTTTCTTCATTTCTTTCAGTTTGAGAAATGCTGAGCATGTTCTTCCCTTTTGGTTTTCTAACTCCAGGTCTGTGCCACTTCATTATAGTAATTGACTTTGTCTTCTCAAGCTGCTCTTTGAAATCTTCTGTTCAGCTCTTTTATCCCATTTATTCTTCCATTTGTTTTAGATACTCTCCATTCCAGGGCAAGTTTCAGAGTCTCTTCTGACATCCAATTTATTCTTTTCTTCCTTTCCTGTCTTTTTAATGACCTTTTGCTTTTTTCATGGATGATGTTCTTGATGTCATTCCACAATTCCTCTGGTTTTCGGTCATTGGTGTTCAACGTGTCAAATCTATTCTTCAGATGGTCTCTAAATTCAGGAGGAATATAATCAAGATCATATATTGGCTCTCATGTACTTGCATTAATTGTCTTCATCTTCAAGTTGAACTTGCATATGAGCAGTTGATGGTCTGTTCCAAAATCAGCTTCTGGCCTTGTTCTGGCTGGAGATATTGAGCTTCTCTATCACCTCTTTCCACAGAAGTAGTTGATCCGATACCTGTGTATTCTGTCTGGTGAAGTCCATGTGTATAGCTGTCATTTATGTTGTTGCAAAAAGAGATGGGCAATGAATAAGTCATTGGTTTTACAAAATTCTATCATGTGATCTCCAGTGTCATTTCTATCACCAAGGTCATTTTTTCCAACTACTGATGATTCTTCTTTGTTTCCAACTTTTGCATTCCAATCACCAGTGATACTTAACATATCTTGATTGCATGTTTAGTCAATTTCAGACTGCAGAAGTTGGTAAAAACTTCAATTTCCTTGTTTTGGCTTTGATGGTTAGTGCATAAATTTGAATAATTGAATATTGAAATATTAATTGGTCTTTTTTTCAGGCATATGGATATTATCCTATTACTGACAGCATTGTACTTTAGGATAGATCTTGAAACATTTTTTGTGATGATGAATTCCACGCCATTCCTCTTCAATTAGTCCTTCCCACCATAGTAGATCATATGGTTGTCTGATTCAAAATGGCCAAAACCAGTCCATCTCAGCTTGCCAATGCCTAGTATATTAATAAATTGTGGGACCTCTGGTGGTGTGATGTCTAAGGCATTTGACTGTTAACCAGAAGGCTCCAGCCACTTCTCAGAAGGAAGACTGAGCAATCTATATTCATAGAGATATCGCCTCAGAAACCCAAGGAGGGGTTGCTATGAATTGGGATCGACTTGACAGCAGTGAGTTTGGTTTTGGTTTAGTTCAATTGTCCTAGATTCATTTTTTGTACATTCCATGTTCTGATTATTAATGGATGTTTGCAGTTGTTCCCATTTTGAGTTGTGCTACATCAGCAAATGGAGGTCCCAAAAGCTTTACTCCATCCATGTCATTAAGGTCAACTCTACTTTGAGGAGGCAGCTCTTCCCTAGTCATATTTGGATTGTCTTCTGACCTGAGGGGCTCATCTTCTGGAACTATATTGGACCATGTTTCAGTGCTATTCATTAAGTTTTCTGGTAATATATCAGGTAGTGTTTCACTGCTATTCATAAGGTTTTCATTGTCCAATTCTTTGAGAAGTGGGTGGCTCCTTCCTTCTTCTGAGTCTGTCTTAGTCTGTAAGCTCCTCTGAAATCTCTCCACCAGGGGTGACCTTGTTGGTATTTGAAATATCAGTGGCATAGCCTCCAGCCTTATAACAACACTCAAGGCACCACATTATGACAAACTGACAGATGAGTGGTGGGAAACATACTATGGATGAACTTGGAGGAGATTATGCTGAGAGAAATAAGTCAATCGCAGAAGGACAAATATTATATGAGTCCACTATTATAAAAGTCAAGGAAAGGTTTACACACAAAAAGAAACTTTCTTTGTTGGTTACTAGGGATAGAAGAGGAGGGGAGGGAAAACTGCTAGCTAGGTAAGAGACACATATTGATTTGGGTGAAGGGAAAGGCAATATACCAAAAGCACACGAGCAGCTCAGTAACACTAAGGAAAAGGAAGACACAAGAGGTGCACAAAGGATACAGGAAACAAAGATAAATACTGTTACATACATGTTACTGCATTATCAATAGTAACAAACATTAATCAATGGGTTGATTAATAAGTAAACAGTCAAGATGATCAGGTATGCATAGGCAAAAGGGAATATATCAAAGACCATATATAGGTTTGGCAGATGGTATTTCTACATGGGTATTTGTATGTGCTACAAAATGTCCATATATTTAATAGAGTGAACAGGGGGCAAAGTTATTATTTCTTAGCCACAACTAAATACTTTGAGGGAGTGAGTTGCTGGGCCTTGGGACCATAGTCTCAGGGACATCAAGCTCAATTGGCATAACACAGGACACAAACACATTGTTTTACATCCTCCTTGGGTGAGTAGTGACTGAGATCTTAAAAGTTTGTGAGAGGCCATGTAAAATGCAGCAATTGGTCTCTCCTTGTCTGAAGCAAAGAAAAGTGGAAGAAATCAAAGATGTATGGAAACAATTAGTCCAAGGGGTGAGTGGACCATGAAAACCTCAATCTAGAAGACCCCGAGACCAGAAGAACTAGATGATGCCTGGCTACCCCTGCCAACTACTCAGAAAGGGATCAAAATAGGAGATTCTGGATAGGTGGGAGAAAAATGTGGAACAAAATCAAAATCATAAAAAAGACAAGGCTTACTGGTCTGATAAGAGACTGGTGAAACCCTTGAGACTATGGCCCCTAGTCACTCTTTGGGCCTGGAATTTAATTCACTCCAGACAAATAATGGACAAGCCTATGAGGTGAACAACTATATCAGGTAGGTGCACTGCTTAGAACAATCAACTATGGGAGATCAGAAGGGCAGCATTTGCACAGGGAGAAAGCATAGGAATGCATGGGAAAGAAGGAGAGGGAAAAGGAAACCTCAGGGAGGAAG
>NW_006921926.1:1554439-1579432 GCF_000298275.1 Orycteropus afer afer | reverse complement strand
ACTGCTAACCAGAAGGCTGGTGGTTCAAACCCACCAGCCACTCCTTGGAAGGAAGATGGGGCAATCTACTTCCGTAGTGATACTGCCTCGGCAACCCAAAGAGGGGTCGCTATGAGTTGGGGCCGACTCGACGGCACATAACAACAACAAGAACAACAACAATGTGTCAGAAACAAAATCCTGTGCTATCAAAGAAAAACCACAATTTATGAGCAAATAAAATTCACTTGCCCTCTCCCCTCAAATATAATTCATGTAAATAATATAGTAGGAATCAATATTTCTGCAAGAAATTTTATAATTTAGCAAGAATAAGAACTTTCAAATTTTAATAGAGTAACTATGAATTTATAATTTACATTTTTAAAATGCCCAACAAATAGATGATGCAAGTGGTTATTATGCTTGGCCACTAAATGAAAGATTGGAGGTTCAAGTCCACCTATGGTGCCTCAGAAGGAGAAAGGCCTGGCAATCTGCTTCCGAAAAAATCAGCCACTTAAACCCAATGGAGCACAGTTCTATTTTGATAAACATGAGGCCACCAAGAGTCAGAATCAACTGGACAGCAACTAGTTCAATATGCAGGTATTTGAATACATTTAAAGTGATCACAGTCAAAATCTCTAAAGCACAGATAAGTCATTTATTTATGATGTTGGGACCTTGAATTAACTTCGGTAAATGGTATTCACAGAACAGTCACATTCTCATTTGAAAGGGTTCCTAAATGGGGAAATTAGAAGACTTTTTATTTTGTCCCTTTCATGGGTCCCAGAACAGAAGAACATTCCAGCTAACAAAGGGAAGAGAAAAGACATGGGAGGGGTGGGAAAGCTAGCAGTGGTGGTGGGGCTTTGGGGAATAGAGCAAGGAAAGTATCTTCTATTGAGCTACTCATAAAATATGCATCCACTGAGGTGAACAAGTAGTACCATCAGTCAAAGAATCTTTGGTAGTTTTAGGTAAAACATGGGTCCCCTGGTGAGCTTCACACAGTGGAATATCTGTAATGTAGACCATGTCCTGTCATGGGGCATTAAAGCAATTTGACTGACTTTAAGTAAATATGAGAGAATTTATATATTCAACGGACTATAATTACTTTGCAATTCATGAGCCCACATACTGGAATCCTCCCAGCAGCCCCAGAGGAACAATTCTTCACTCTCCTGCCCTGTCCTGTGCCCAGGGACTGACCTTTCAGGTAGCATCTGCAGGACTCTGGCTGGTCTGTTAGATTCCCAGTGTAAGCCCCTTGAGAAAGAGTTCTCATAGTTTTCTCCCTTCCTATTTTGAGACCTTGGCTCTTGTGCCAGATGCACTCTTCTTGACCACTGCTCTAGAGGAAGGCTTTCCTCTCTGTGTCAGCTCTGGGGGAACATACTTGTCTTCTTTCAACATTGCTGTGCTCATTGTCCCTTGGAGAGTTCCATGTGTTTTGGCATCAGTCTTCCCCTGGGTCTAGGAGGTTCTCAGCCCAGAGACCCTGGGTCCAAAGGACATACTCTGTTCCCAGCTATTCTTTCTTAGTGGTACTGAGGTCATTCTGCTTGTTCTCTCTCCTTTTGTTTCTTGTGGTGATGCAGGCCACAACCCAAGGAAAACTCCCCTTACATTGGATCAGGGCTGTGACTGAGGAGGGCATTATATCCTACCCTAATCCTCTTACAACTGATTGGCTTATCATATCAGATCACATCAAGGGGGATGATTATATAATTATATAACCGTCAAACCATTGAGAAGCATGGGCTAGCTAAGTTGACATATATTTTGGGGGGACACATTCAATCCCTGACATTCTACCCTTTGCCCCTCCCCCCAAAATTCTTGTCCTTGCCATGTGCAAAACACTTTCACCCCATCCTATCATCCCAAAAATCTTAAATCAATTCCAAGTCCAAATTCCTTCCAGGGGTAAAATTCCTCTTCATCTGTGAACCTGTGAAATCTAGAATACAGGTTATCTGCTTCCAAAGTACAATGGTGAACAGGCACAGGGTAGATATTTCCATTACAAATAGGAGAAAATGGAGAGAAAGAAGGGATAATCAAGCAAATCCAAAACTTAGCAGAATAATTTATGTTAGCTCTCAAGGGAAAATAATCCCCTGTTCTCTGAGACCATCTTGGCAATGGCCCTGCCATCCAGAGTCTGGGTACTGGCCAGGCTCTCTGGTCTGGGTGGAGGCCCCTCAGCCCTGGGCTTCAGGTCCACCTCTTAGGCCCATTGGGACAGCAACTCTGCTCCCTTGGCTTTGGACAACCCCATTCTACTAGTCCAACTGAGTGACATCCCCACCTCCTTGCTCCTGGTAGGCCCTGTTCTTCTGTCTCATGGGCATGGCAGCCCAACACCCTCAGCTTTGAGCAACAGCTCTGGCTCCATCCTCTTGGCATTCATGCATGGGACTCCTCCACACGCTGGAACTGAGTAGATGAATATCAGTCTCTTTGAAACCTAGGAGGCCATGGGCAACCCTTTGAGACCCAGCAGACAATGATTCCACCCTTTGAGATCCCAGAGGTTGTGGCCCTATCCTTTCAGACTGAGGCAGCTCTGTTCTCTGTGCTCCTTGTCTTTTCAGCTTCTGCTTCCTGATTCCTTGGCCTCTCAGCTCCTTGGCCCCTCACACTTCTGGGCCAGCCAAGACTCTGCCCTACTTGGGCAAGTGTTACAAAGCTCTTAGTTCTACCAGTAAGTGCTCAAAGGCACCCTACTCCATCAAGAAACCTCAGCCTGAAGCTACTCAGCTTTCTCCCTCTGTGGGCTGGCAAGCCTAGCTCCATCAACAAATGCCCAGAGGCACCCTATTCTGCCAAGAAATTTCCTACCTGAAGGCACTCAGTTCACTTGCTCTATGAGGTGGCTCCTATGGCACCTGTTTCCTGGTTCTGCTGCTGTCATTTCTCTGCCGTTGCTTCTCACCATCTGTGTCATCTCTGATGTTACAACTCCCCTTGATGTCCATAATTCCACCAACAGTCTCTTCAAGCAATGTAGGCTTTTTATATTAGGCACTTTAAAACTCTTATAGCCTCTACCCATTACCCATCCAAAACCACTTCCACTTTTTAAGTATCTTTTAGAGAAGTACCCTACTCCTGGTACCAAATTCTGCCTTAGTTTTCTAGTGCTGCTATAATAGAAATACCATCAATGGAGGATTTAACAAATAAATTGATTCTCTTACAATCTAAAAGGCTGTTGTTGGTTGTTGTTACGTGTCATCAAGTCAGCTCTGATTCATAACCACCATATGCACAACAAAATGAAACACTGCCTGGTTCTAAGCCAGCCTCATGATCCTTGCTATACCTAAGCACACTGTTGCAGCCACAGTGTCAATCCATCTCATTGAGGGCCTTCCCCTTTTTCACCAACCCTCCACTTTACCAAGAATGATATCCTTCTTCAGGGAATGGTCCCCTCTGACAACATGACCAAAGTAGGTGAGACAAAATCTGGCCATTTTTGCTTCCAAGGAGCATTTTTGTTGTACTTCCTCTGGAATAGATTTGCTAGTTCTTCTGGTAGTCCATGGAATTTTTGGTATCCTTTGCCAACACTACAACTCAAAACCATCAACTCCTCTTCAGTCTTCCTTATTCATCGTTCAGCTTTCACAGGATCCAGGTAAGGGGAGGGAGACAACCCCCACCCAAAGGCAGGAAGGAGGGAAATCCAGGGCTGATGGTGGCAGGATCCAGGTAAGGGGAGGGTAGAGAGGTTTCAAACAGCTAAGGGAGACAAACTTGTCTGTCAGTTTGTCATACTTTCCAGGTTGCAACAAAGCTTCCAGACTGAGATAGACTGGGAAGAAGGAAGAGGCCATCCACTTCTCAAAGTATTGCCCAGAGAAAACCTTATGAATAGCAGAGAAACACTGTCTGGTACATTACTGCACAACTTTATGAATAGCCCGGAAACAGTGTCCAATACAGTGCCAGAAGACAAGCCCCTTAGGTCAGAAGACACTCAAAATATGACTGGGAAAGAGCTGTCTCATCAGAGTTGAAGCAACCTTAATGATATGGATAAAGTAAAGCTTTCAGGACCTCCATTTGCTGATATGGCATGACTCAAATTGAGGAGAAACAACTGCAAGCATCCATTAATAATTGGGACATGGCATGTACAAAGTATGAATTTAGGAAAATTGGAAGTCATCAAAAATGAAATGGAATGTGTAAAGATTGATATCCTAGGAATTAGTGAGCTGAAATGGACCAGTTTGGCCATTTTGAATCAGACAACCATATAATCTACTATGCTGGGAATGACAAATTGAAGAGGAATGGCATGGAATTCATCATCACAAAGGATGTTTCAAGATCTATCCTGAAGTACAATGCTGTCAGTGATAGGATAATATCCATATGCCTACAACGACAACCAGTTAATACTACTATTATTCAAATTTATGCACCAACCGCCAAAGCCAAGAAAAGGAAATTGGAGATTTTTACCAACTTCTGCAGTCTGAAATTAATCAAACATGCAATCAAGATGTGTTAATTATCACTGGTGACTGGAATGCAAAAGTGAGAAACAAAAAGAATCACTGGTAGTTGGCAAATTTGGCCTTGGTTACAGAAATAATGCTGTATATTGCATGATAGAATTTTGTAAGACTAATGACTTATTCCTTGCAAATACCTTTTTTCAACAACACAAATGGTGGCTATACATGTGAACTTCACTAGATGGACTACACAGGAATCAGATTGACTACATTGGTGGCAACAGGCGATGGAAAAGCTCAATATCTGCAGCCCAAACCAGGCCAGAATCTGATTGTGGAACAGACCATCAACTGCTCATATGCAAGTTCAACTTGAAGTTGAAGACAATTAAAGCAAGTCCACGAGAGCCAAAATATGACCTTGAATATATCCCTCCTGAATTTAGAGACTATTTAAAAGACAGATTTGATGCATTGAACACCAATGACCAAAAACCAGAGGACTTGTGGGATGACATCAAGAACATCATCCATGAAGAAAGCAAAAGGTCATTAATGAAATGTGCAAAGACCTAGAATTAGAAAACCAAAAGGGAAGAACATGCTCGGCATTTCTCAAGCTGAAAGAACTGAAGTAAAAATTCAAGCCTCAGGTTGCAATATTGAAAGATTCTACAGGCAAAATATTGAATGATGCAGGAAACATCAAAAGAAGATGGAGGGAATACACAGTCACTGTACCAAAAAGAAGTGGTTGATGTTCATCCATTTCAGGAGGTAGTATATGATCAAGAAGAAATGGTACTGAAGGAAAAAGTTGAAGCAGCATTGAAGGAACTGATGGAAAACAAGGCTCCAGGAATTGATGGAATACCCATTGAGATGTTTCAACAATGGCTGTCACACTGGAGGCACTCACTGGGCTATGCCAAGAGATATGGAAGGCAGCTACCTGGCCAACTGACTGGAAGAGATCTGTATTTGTACCCATTTCAAAGAAATATGATCCCACAGAATGTGGAAATCATCGAACAATATCATTAATATTGCATGCAAGTAAAATCTTACTGAAGATAATTCAAAAATGGTAGCAGCAGTATATTGACAGAGAGCTTCCAGAAATGCAAGCTGGATTCAGAAGAGGATGAGGAACACAGAATATCATTGCTGATGTCAGATGGATTTTGCCTCAAAGCGAAGAATACTAGAAACATGTTTACTTGCATTTTATTGACTATGCAAAAGCATTTGATTGTGTGAGTCATAACAAATTATGGGTAACATTGAGAAGAATGGAAAATCCAGGACACTTGCATGTACTCATGAGGAACTTGTACATAGACTAGGAGGCTGTCGTTTAAACAGAATAAGAGGATGCTACATGGTTTAAAGTCAAGAAGGGAGTGTGTCAGGGTTGTATCCTTTACCGTATGTATTCAGTCTGTATGCTGAGCAAATAATACGAGAAGCTGGTCTATATGAAGAAGAATGTGGCATCAGGATTGGGGGAAGACTCATTAATAACCTGAGATACGCTGACAACACAACTTTGTTTGCTGAAAGTGAGAATGACTTGAAGCATTTACTGATGAAGATTGAAGAACACAGTCTGCAGTATGTATTACATCTCAATATAAAGAAAATAAAAATCCTCACAACTAGAGCTGTAAGAAGTATTATGATAAATGGAGAAAAGAGTGAAGCTGTCAAACTCTTCATATTGCTTGGTTCTACAATCAATGCCAATGGAAGCAGCAGTCAGGACATGAGATGATGTGTAGCCCTGGGCAAATTGGCTGCAAAGGACCTCTTTCAAGTGCTGAGGAGCAAAGATGTCTCCTTGAGGACTAAGGTGTGCCTGACACAAGCCATGGTATTTTCAATTGCCTCATATGCATGTGAGAGCTGGACAATGAATAAGGAAGACTGAAGAAGAGTCGATGCTTTTGGGTTGTGGTGTTGGTGAAGAATGCTGAAAATATCACGGACTGCTAAAAGAACTAACAGATCTGTCCTGGAGGAAGTGCAGCCAGGATGCTCCTTGGAAGAGAGAATGGCCAGACTTCGTCTCACCTACTTTGATCATGTTGTCAGAAGAGACCATTCCCTGGAGAAGGATGTCATGCTTGGTAAGGTGGAGGGTCGACGAATGAGGGGAAGACCCTCAACGAGATGGATTGACACAGTGGCTGTGGTGATGGGCTCAAGTATAGCAAGGATTGTGGAGCTGGCATGGGAGTGGGCAGTGTCTCGTTCTGCTCTGCATAGAGTCACTATGAGTTGGAGATGACTTGATGGCACCTAACAACCATAAGCTTTCACATCCATATGAGGCTATTAAAAATACCATGGCTTGGGTTAGCTGAACCTTTGTCTTCAGAGAGATGTCTTTGCTCTTTAGCACTTTAAAAAGCTCTTTTGCAGTAGATTTGTCCAGTGCATTACATCGTCTGATTTCTTGACTGCTGCTTCCATTGGTGTTGATTGTAGAACCAACTAATATGAAATTTTTGACAACTTCAATTTTTTCTCCATTTATCATAATGCTGCTTATTGGTCCAGTTGTGAGGATTTTCATTTTCTTTATGTTGAGGTGTAATCCATACTGCAGACTGTAGTCTTTAATCTTCATCAGTAAGTTCAAGTCATCTTCACTTTCAGCAAGCAAGGTTGTATTGCCTGCATATCACAAGTTGTTAATGAGTTGTCCTCCAATTCTGATGTTGTGTTCTTCTTCATATAGTCCAGCTTCTCATATTATTTACTCAGCATACATATTGAATAAGTATGGTGAAAGGATACAACCATAACATACTCCCTTTCTGATTTTAAACCATGCACCTTGTTCTGTTTGAATGACAGCCTTCTGGTCTATGTACAGGTTCCTCATGAATACAATGAAATGTTCTAGAATTCCTATTCTTCTCAATGTTATCCATAATTTGTTATGATCCACACAGCCAAATACTTTTGCATAGTCGATAAAATACAAGTAAACATCTTTCTGATATTCTTTGCCTTGAGGCAAGATCCATCTGACATCAGCATTGACATCCCGTGTTCCACATCCTCTTCTGAATCCAACTTGCATTTCTGGAAGTTCTCTGTCAACATACAGCTGTAACCATTTTTGAATCATCTTCAGCAAGATTTTACTTGTGTGTGATATTAGTGATATGTTTTGATAATTTCCATGTTTAAGCGGTTAGAAGTCTAAATTCAGAGCAACAGCTCTAGGGGAAGAGTTTATCTCTGTCAGTTCCAGGAAATGTCTTTGTCTCCTTTAAACATCTGTGGGCCTGGCATCACTATTTCCCTGCGTCTAGGAAATTTTCAGTGCAGGGCCCCCTGGTCCAAAGGACATATTCCACTCCCAGCTCTCCTTTCACCTTGGTCTAGGAAGTATTCATCACAAGTTTCTATACATTAATCTCATCTAGATATTTAATGGTAAGTGGGAACATACAATACATTTCCTTTTTGTGTTTGATTTATTTCATTCAGCATGTTTTCAAGGATGTTTGTGCATGTTCTAGCATGTATAAAGACTTTATTTCTTTTTTATAAAAGCATGTACCACATTTTGTTTATTCATTCATCTGTTGATGGGCATTTAGGTTGTTTTCACCTTTTGGCTATTGCAAATAATGCTGCTATGAACATTAGTATGTATATCTGTGTTTCTGCTTTCAGTTTTTTTTTTTTTTTTTTAATCTATTCCTAGGAGTGGAATATCTTCTTAAGCATTTTGAGAAACATGTTGAAAAATTGCTTAATCATGAAAGAAAAGCAGGCAGGAAGAATTGTTTGGTTATTCTATTGTTGTACGCAAAATGATACCTGCCAATTTCAGGTGGAGACAGAACACATTCTGTAGGTGATTTAGTAGCTTGGCCTCTTTCTTCTTTGTCAAACTTTCCTGTCTGCTAACTGATGGAAAGCATAACTGTAAATTTACTACTTTGGAATTTATTCCTGGAAATTATCATGAGCAAAATACTTATCTTTTCATAGCAAATACATGCATGAAGGCTCAATAATATGATTATACAGTTGTGGTAGTTATGGTTGTATGTCAAGATGGCTGGGCCTGGTTGAGTGGCTGGGCAGCCGGATGTAATTATTCCCTATGGTGAGACTGATAATTAATTCTATGGTGGAATCTACTGCAGCAGCTGGGTAGTTACTTTAGGGTGTGGTCTGCTTCCAGTATATAAGAAGCAAATTTGAGGAAGGGCTCCAGCTTTTTGGCATGCTTGGGTCCTGCATGTAGCTGAGTCTTCATTCATCAGCCTGCCATGCTCTGTCAATGTTGGGATTTTTAATGGATTTGAATCAACAGCCTGCAATTGTGGTTTGGTAATATCAAGACTGTGCCTTTTCACTTGTCGACCCTGGGTTTGTCAGCCTCAGCACTGAGCAGCTGCCTGAATGAAGAGATGCCTCCAGCTGCAGTGGGTCAGGCGCAAGAGGCAGAGCTGAAGCCCAGGTTGAGGAACTTTCACTCAGCCCCTAGAGCCTGGCACTTTGAGCTCAGACTTCTAGCCTCCCAAACTGTAAGAGAATAAACTCCTGTTTGTTCAAGCCATCCTATTTGTGGTATATTCCTGTCAGAGTGGTACTAGGCAACCAAAACAACAGTCAAAAGAAAATATTAGGGGAAAGTCCAAAAGACATGGAAAGTGCTCAGTGTTGGGGAATGCACTTGAAGTGGTACTCACAGAATTCGGAGGCTAAGCAACTGCTGGAAAGAGTCAACTTTAATTTCATAGATTTCATTATGCCGGATGTCACTGAAATGAGAGGGTTCCAAATATTCATTTCTATGTTACTGGCTTCAAGGATTAAAGTCTTCAGAGAACTTTTAAAGAGGGACTACCTGCCCTCAATCAAAGGAACACATGGGCTATGACTATCAACTGACTGATTTTTAAAATTTTGTTATGTTTATAAAGCAACATTACAATTTACACACTTAGTGAGTATTGCTTCTCTTCCAAAGCAGTTAGTTCCCTTGGGAGGATATAAAACCATATTGCAAAGACACCATCATCACTCAAAATACTTCGAGGACTCCTTTCCTGGCTCTGCCTTCTAACCTTTCTTGGATTCTTTTAGAATCTTTAGGAGTGTCAATTTTTTTCCCCCCTTAATCGCTCAAAGACATTTGGAGAAAAATCAAGCATGAAAGAATGGATGATTAATACTGTTTTGATGAAAATCCAAGAAATGATTATAATGCAAGGAGGCTGATGTTTTGTGGAGGAGGCAATTTTAAGAGAGAAATTCCAAAATGTTTTGTGCATAATAGCATCTTAGAGATAAATATGTCACCTCCTCTAAAGGTGGCTATTATGAAACAAAGACACTAACATACAACTAAGCCCCCTGCCCCCCATATTCAAAAATAGACCACTCATTGGATAAGTAAGTTTGGTTGTACATGTAGAAGAAGAAAAATTCCAAAGCCCAAACAAATGTGATTCATTATTACACTAGGTTGGGGGTAGGGAGAAACAAATACATAATAAATGCTTTACTCTATTACAGTCAGTGTAATGCATGATAAAATAGTATCATCTATGTTTCCCAACTTTACAATCACCCTACATAGTCACACCTTGTGTGGGTAAATGGGAACGCATAAAATGTGTCCCCAGTGAACCATAAGGTAAGCAAAACAATGACACCTGTAAAATGGGAGTTTTGGCTCTTGGTTTTGCCAAGTGATTTAGAGACTCTTACAGACTTACATTTTTTGAAGTTTTTGGCAGACTGAAAAACTGGGTAAATCTTCTAGATGGTTGTAAGACAGATCTCTGAAAAACAGAAGATACAGAGGGAAAAATCTGTTATGTATTAATCATAGGGAAACATGCTTTGCTTTCCTTTTCTCTCTGAGATGACATATCTCCCAAAGGCAGCTTCTAAATATTTCCCCAGCACTGACATGGAACAGGTAGTTACAGGCATTATTGGATTAAGCAATAGATTCAAATGTTTACTGAAGTGTAACTGCTATACTTCTTTAATTGACTTAAATAATTTACTTAATGAATTTATTTATATTTTGTTAGTGGTGATCTACAACGTTCTAGCTATTATCTTACTGAAATGAGTACAAATTAAATTAAATAATGGTGCCTCTGTCTCTAAGAGCTGCTACATCTCTACAGCTAAGAGAAGTCATCTTTTCTAATCAACTAAAGAGTACCCAACAACAATTCAAAACATAGCACAAACTTTGAAATCAATCACTGTAAGGGGGGGAAAATCTAAGAAAGTCTTCAGCCAAAACTCAACAAATTACAGAATAGCAAAAACATATGGACATATTTATAGTATAATGTAACTAATCTAAAACAAGCTATGGTAATTTGCAGAAAGTTTAAAAAAAGAAAAACCAAACCCAAAATCAAACATACTGCTGTCGAGTTGATTCTGACTCATAGTGACCCATAGGGCAGAGTAGGACAGTCTCATAGGGTTTCTAAGGCTGTAAATCTTTATGGAAACAGACTGCCACATGTTTTTTTCATGGAGCAGTTGGTGCGTTTGAACTGTCAACCTTTCTGTTAACAGTGGAGCTCTTAACCATTGTGCCACCAAAGCTCCTTTAAAAAAAAAAAAAAAAGGAAGCTGGTAGATAAAGTAAGCTAGATATATATATAAAAAAGAAAAAAGTCTTGTCTCATGTTTGAAAAGTTATTGGCTAATCAGCTAACAAAGTTTCACACCTGATTCTAATACTTAAATTCAAATCACCACAATGCAACTGAAAAATCCATATTATTTTTTAAGAGGTTTTTAAATGGTTTTATTCTTGTAACTGATTTTATCCTGTATTTATTGAATACATAGAATTTACATAGGAAAAGAGTTAAAGGAGCTCTGGTTGGCGCAGTGCCTAAGGCATTTGGTTGCTAACCAGAAGGTTGGTGGTTCATACCCACCAACCACTATGCAGAAGGAAGATGTGGCAATCTAATTCCTTAAAGATTTATCACCCTAGAAACCCAATGAGGGTAGCTATGAGTTGAGGTACGACTCAGTGGCAGTGAGTTTGGTTTGTGGTTTAAAGCTAATGTACTACATATAAATGCTTCAAATAAATCTGTTTGAAAACATAAACTTATAGTTTATACTAGGGGGTTGAAAGACGAAAAACAAAATAAAACAAAGCAAAATCATACCTATACCTACACACACACACACACACACACACATGCCCCTAATAATAAGGTGTGTACTTTTGAGGCCGTGAGGTAAGCCAGCTCTGGGAGCAGCAGAAGGTGGAGGTCTTGTGTGCCTGGAGGCAGGCCCCAGTAAACCAGCCCTGGGAGCAGTGGAAGGCGGTTATTTGTGCCCCGGAGGCAGGCCGAGTAGGCAAGCAGGGCAAGGGAGACCAGGAAATGAGCAGAGCAGCCTGGAACAGCTATAGGAGACAGACTTGTCTGTCAATTTGTTGTACTGTGGCGGCTTGAGTGTTGCTGTGAGCCTGGAGGCTATGCCACCAGTGTTTTAAATGCCAACAGGGTTACCCATAGTGGACAGGTTTCAGTAGAGCTTCCAGACTAAGACAGACTCAGAAGAAGAAAGAGGCCATCCACTTCTCAAAGAATTGGCCAGTGAAAATCTTATGAATAGCAGTGAAACACTGTCTGATATATTACTGGAAAACTTTATCGATAGCCCTGAAACATTGTGCGATATAGCGGTGGAAGAGGAACCCCTCAGGTTGGAAGGCATTCAAAATACCACTGAAAAAGAGCTGCCTCCTCAGAGTAGAGCCAACCTTAATGATGTGGATAGAGTAAAGCTTTTGGGACCCTCATTTCCTGATGTGGCATGTCTCAAGATGAGAAGAAACAGTTGCAAACATCCATTAATAATTGGAACATGAAATGTACGAAGTGTGAATCTAGGGAAATTGGAAGTTGTCAGAAATGAAATGGAATGCATAAAGACTGATGTCCTAGGCATTAGTGAGCTGAGATGAACTGGTTTTGGCCATTTTGAATCAGACAATCATATGATCTACTATGCCAGGAATGACAAATTCAAGAAGAATGGCATGTCATTCATCATCACAAAGAATGTATCAAGAGTTATCCTGAAGTGCAATGTTGTCACTGATAGGATAATATCTGTATGCCTATGAGAAAGACCAGTGATACTACTACTATTCAAATTTATGCACCAACCACCAAAGCCAAAGATGAGGAAATTGAAGATTTTTACCAACTTCTGCAGTCTGAAATTGACCAGACATGCAATCAAGATGTGTTAATTATCACTGGTGATTGGAATGCTATTCTGGTTACCTAGTGCAGCTCTGACAAGAATATACCACAAATGGGATGATCTAAGCAAACAGGAGTTTATTCTTACAATTTGGAGGCTCTAAGTCCAAGTTCAAAGTGCCAAGCTCTAGTGGCTGGGTGAAAGCCTTTCAGCCTTGGGCTTCAGCTCTGCCTCCAGCTCCCGACCCACTGAAGCCAGAGGCTTTTCTTCACTCAGACAGCTGCTGGCTGCTGAGGCTGACAAGCCCAAGATAGACAAGTAAAAAGGCACAGTCCTGATGTTACCAAACCACACAGCAGACCATTAATTCAAGTCCATTGTAACTCCTCAGGTTGGCAGAGCATGGCAGGCTGTTGAACAATGACATGGCTACACATAGGGTCCAAGTGTATCATAAACTAGAGACTATCCCCAAGGCTTCTCCTTAAATACAGGAAGCAGACCATATCCCAAAGGCAGCTACTCAGCTGCTTGTGGTAGATCCCACCACGGAGTTGATTGCTAGTCTCATCATGGGGAATAATTATCACCAGCTGTCCAGCTACTCAACCAGGCCCAGCCGAGTTGACATACAAATGTAACTACCACAAATGCAAAATTTGGAAACAATGGAAGGATAGATAGGATAAAAGAGCTGAACAGAAGATTTCAAAGAGCAGCTTGAGAAGACAAAGTCAATTATTATAATGAAATATGCAAAGACCTGGAGTTAGAAAACCAAAAGGGAAAAACATGCTCAGCATTTCTCAAGCTGAAAAAACTGAGGAAAAAACTTAAGCCTCGAATTGCAATATTGAAAGAGTCAATGGGCAATGCATTATGTAGGAAAACATCAAAAGAAGATGGAAGGAATACACAGAATCACTATACCAAAATAATCAGTAGATGCTCATCCATTTCAAGAGGTAGGAGGTGGCATATGATCAAGAACCAGTGGTATTGAAGAAATTGAAATCGCACTAAAGGAATTGGCAAAATAAATAAATAAATAAATAAAAATAAGGCTCTGGGAATTGACGGAATACCCATTGAGATGTTTCAACAAATGGATGCTGTGCTTGAGGCACTCACTTGCCTATGCCAAGAGATTTGGAAGACAGCTACCTGGCCAACTGGAAGAAATTCATATTTGTACCTTTTCCAAATAAAGGTGATCCCACAGAATATGGAACTTATTGAACAATATCATTGATATCACATGCAAGTAAAATCTTACTGAAGATAATTCAAAAACAGTTGCAGCAGAATATTGACAGAGAACTTCCAGAAATGCAAGCTAGATTCAGAAGGGGAAGTGGAGCGAGGGATATCATAGCTGATATCAGATGGATCTTGGCTGAAAGCAAAGAATACCAGAAAGGTGTTTGCTTGTATTTTATTGACTAAGCAAAGGCATTCAATTGTGTGGATCATAACAAATTGTGGATAACACTGAGAAGAATGGTGATTCCAGAGCACTTAACTGTACTCATGAGGAACCTGTACATAGACCAAGAGGCTGTTGTTAAAACAGAACAAAACGATACTGCATGGTTTAAAATCAGAAAGGGAGTGTGTCATGGTTGTATCCTTTCACCACACTCACTCAATCTGTATGCTGAGCAAATAATCTGAGAAGCTGGACTATATGAAGAAGAATGTGGCATTACGATTACAGGAAATCTCATTAACCTGAGATATGTAGACGATACAATTTTGCTTGCTGAAAGTGAGGATGACTGGGAGCACTTACTGATGAAGATTAAAGACTTCAGTCTGCAGTATGGATTACACCTCAATATAAAGAAAACAAAAATCCTTACAACAGGACCAATAAGCAGCATCACAATGCATGGAGAAAAGATTGAAGTTGTCAAAGACTTCATATTGCTTGGTTCAACAATCAATGCCAATGGAAGCAGCAGGCAGGAAATCAAAAGATATATTGCACTGGGAAAATATGTTACGAAGACCTCTTTCAAGTGCTCAAGAGCAAAGATATCTCCTTGAAGATGAAGGTGCACCTAACCCAAGTCATGGTATTTCCAGTCATCTCATATGTATGTGTTGTTGTTATGTGCCCTTGAATCGGACCTGATTCACAGCGACCCCTCCTTGGGTTTCCAAGGCAATATCACTACAGAATTAGATTGCCCCATCTTCCTTCCAAGGAGTGGCTGGTGGGTTTGAACTGCCAGACTTCTGGTTAGCAGTCAAGTACCTTAGGCACCATGCTACCAGAGCTCCTATATGCATGTGAGAGCTGGACAATGAATAAGAAAGACAGAGAAGAGTTGATGTTTTTGAGTTGTGGTGTTGGCGAAGAATGCTGAAAGTACCATGGACTGGTAAAAGAACTAACAAATCTGTCCTGGAAGAAGTGCAGCCAGAATGCTCCTTGGAAGTGAGAATGACCAGACTTTGATCATGTTGTCAGATGGAACCATTATCTGGAGAAGGATGTCATGCTTGGTAAAGTGGAGGGTCAACAAAAGAGGGGAAGGCCCTCAACAAGATGGACTGACATGGTGGCTGCAGTGATGGGCTCAGGTATAGTAGGGATCATAAGGCTGGCACAGGACTGGGCAGTGTTTCGTTCTGTTGTCCATAATGTTGCTGTGAGTTGGAGATGATTCGATGGCACATAACAACAACAATAACAGCTTTTGAAAAGTAGTGAATATAATAAAAGACATTATCAAAGTTGATAATTTCTCTCACTATGTTCACAGGCTGCAAGGGGACAAATTACTCCCCATGTACCTCTTAGTATAAAGCTCATTGCTATCAAGTTGATTGTGACTCATGGAGACCCTACAGGACAGAGTAGAACTGCCCTACAGGGTTTCCAATGCTGTAAGCAGAATAATTTGAGGAAAGAATAATGGGGTGAAGGAAATCAGAAAAATGATAAGCATTAACATTGACTGAGATGAGTCCAAAGTGCTGTTTGAAGTGTTTGACATATATTTCTTTTAATCCTCAGGATGATCCTCTGAAGGAAGTGGCCACATCTCTGTTTTATGGAGAAACTGAGCCCCAGAAGGGATAAAAAATTTCCTCAAAATATTGTGCTGTTACACAGTGGAAACTGGATTTGAACCTGGAGACAAGCTCCCTTTGCTCTGAACTATTTTGCCAGTCTGCCTCCACTTAGGCAGCTCTGGACCTTGGTGGTTTTCTGTTCACTGGGTTACCTGGTGGAGAAAAATGTAATTTAAATCCTGACTCTCTACTTACTAGTTACAGTATTTGAAATCCTATTCATGCTACTGAGTCAGTTTCCTCAAAAAATAGGGATGGATACTAATACTTATTCTAGATGTGGTAGATGGAATTCTAAGATGGCCCTAAAGATTTCCATCACCTAGTATATACACACTTCTCACTTATTCAGTGAAAATTACTGTAGATGAATTTGGACTCTGCTACTTTCTTACAGCGTAACTTTGACAAGTGGACCTAACTTCCCTAATTTTCAGTTTTCTTACCTGTATCTCTGCTTCATAAGGTGAAGTGGGGTAAAGAACAGGAAATTTGCTCTATGTCCCCCATTGCTCCCCATGGGCTCCCCCAAGGCTGCCATGCAGTGTTATTGCATCTTCACCTCACTGAGCTTCTGAAGTCTGATTATGAATGGGTAAGGCAAAATGGTTGTGGACGACATTCCCATTCTTCCATCCAGTATTTATGGTATTGCTAGTTTGGATACTAGGTAAATCTTGTAGTGGAAATACAAGCATTCAACTGCCACAGGTCTCTACAGGTGAGGACAGAGCCATCCAAGACACTGTTCATTGCTGTTGTTAGCTGCCATTGAGTCGGCTCTTAGCCATTGATGACCCCATGCACAACAGAATGAAATGTTACCCAGTGCTGTACCATCCCCACGATCAGTGGCAAATTGGACTGTTGTGATCCATAGGGTTTTCACTGGCTGATTTTCTAAGTGAATTTCAGGCTTTTCTTCCTAGTCTACCTTAGTCTGGAACCTGTTCAGTATTATAATCACACAAAAGCCTCCAATGACAGGTGAATGGTGGCTGTGCATGGTGTACATTGGCTGGGGATTGAACCTGGTTTTCCCCATGAGGCAAAAAAGAAAAAAAAAAAAAAATCAAAACACAAAATCACTGCATCAGATTGATTCCTACTCATAGTGACCCCCATGGGGTCTTTATGGAAGTAGATTGCCATATCTTCCTTCTGTGGAGCTGCTGGTGAGTTTGAACCACAAACCTTCTGGTTAGCAGTCAAATGCCTTGGGCACTGCATCACCAGCGCTCCTTCAGCAAAAACCAAATGCACTGCCGTGGAGTCAGTCCCCACTCATAGCAACCCCTCCCTGGGTTTCCGAGGCAGTATCTCTATGGAAATAGATTGCCCAGTCTTCCTTCTGAGGAGTGAGGAAGGTGAAAATTCTACCATTGAACCACCTCTATGGCAAGACACTAAGGATCCTAAATGTCAGGTCAGGGCAAGGCTCTTCCAATCCTGTAAAGTACTTTTAGCAAAATATGGGAAAGGCAGGAAAAAAAGGCCAAGTCAATAGAAATAACATATGCAAGCTGTTTAACCATTAGATGAAATACTAGAACACAGCACCCACAACTATGCTGGAAGAATGTTTGGTTGTCTTTATCACGGTTTGAATGAGTTTGATAACTTAATTTTTTATTTTGGCATCCATATTGGGTTGTTGATCCATTATGTTATTTTGTTCTGCTATGCAAAGCCTTTAGTGTGAGAAATGAAGTTATTTTGGCTTGTTCATGTCCATTTTCTGAAAGGAAACATGTGCCAGTTAAAACACTAATGGGAGACTGTTTGGGACTAGGAAACAAAGGGTGTACATGCCATGGTTACCAAGATCATGTCAGAGAACCACTTCCCTGACCCAAAGGGGAAAAGGAGGCTTGACCTCCTGGAGACCTGTAAGGAAAGAACTTTCTCCTTTTCTAAAGGATTACTGAAATAATGCCTGCCATTTCACCCTTAAATGGAAGTTGCCTGTTTATACAACATTATTGTCTCACTGATACACACAGCAGTTGGAGATTAGGTAACTGATTGCAGACAGTTTTGGGAAGTGATGAGATCTGTGCTCCAGTTAAAGTCCTGTTGAAACACAAAACAGACGTGATTCTTTTAGTCTAGTATCACACAGTGACATATTTTGATTCACTGATGTTAAGACTGGGCAGGTTGTAAGGGAAGCATGCATTCTGGGAAAAGACAAGAGCCCACTCAAGTACTTACAGACTCTCCAGACTGGCAGTTCCAGTCAGATCAGGAAATTCAGTTATCTGTGAGGCACCATTCAAAGTCCTAGCCAAAAGAGTACATGAGAATTATTGGGAGATGATTCTAGAAAGCATAATTTTTACAGTCATTTTCAAAACACTTCAACCTATACTATTCACTGGGTCTCTACAACAACCCTGAAAGAGGAAATGGATCTGAAAGAGAAATAGAAACTTACAATGTTCTTAGTTCAGGTAAATGTTGAAAAGCTGATCTTCCAACAAGCTGGATGGGGTTGTCATAGAAATGTCTGAAAAAAATTAAACCACCAATGTCTTAGTATAAAACTTGAATGGCAAATGAATACCTGTTCAAAATTTCAGCATTTACATTAAATGTCATAATTATATTATGTCATTTTGATTATATTATATAACATTCCTGATTACTTGTTTCAGGCAAACCTGAAAAGTATTTTGATTTCCATTATGAGACATTTTTTTGTTTTTGTTTTTGAAAAAAGAAATCATCCTGTTTTAAACTGAAAATTTCTGCAAGGCAGATGTCAATGATAGGAGAAATGCAAGTGAACTGACTGCAGTTATACTTAACTACCTCTACCTGCAACATATGTGGGCTGAAAGGTAATTAAGTGGTGGCTATCATCTAATAAATTAAAGAAAGATGAAGTTCTATATGAAAAGTTATATCCACTGGTCAACTCTTATCACAACATACCCATGAGGCTCTTCAAATTATTTGAGAAGAAAATTAATATTTTGTAACATTACAATTTTCTTGCATTAATTATTGTTCTAAAAGGTGGGGTGTTATTAGATCATGAAAATATTTTTGTTTTACAGATGTTTTCAATGTAATGGTATTTGAACTTGGTTAACAGAGTCCAACACATAGTTCTTAAATGAAATGGCCTTCTACTTTAAGTTTAACAAATATTTATTGGTATGCAATGTGTTCAAAGTATGAGGGCAAGTATTGCAGGCATTTATAGACTGATGCATTCAAGAAGCTGTCACTGATTACCTATTATGTGCCTGGCATTATGCTAGATGGTGGGCATGTGAAGGGGAATGATAAAATGGCCCTATCTTAAAGAGACTTGGAATCAGTTGGGATAAAACAAATAAACAAAATAACAGCATATCACTTTCATTTATATGGTGCAATTGATTGACACAACAACTTTATAAGATCCATAGGGTAGATACTATTTTCCTTATGCCTGGAGAGAGAAATTGAGCCTCAGGTACATTAATTAACCTTGGTAAGTCCAATATCTCCCAGAGCCTTGATTTCCTAATTTGTTAAACTGAGATAATAGTATTTATTTGTAGAGTTTGTGTAAGAATTAAAAGAGCTAACAAATATGTAGCATCTAGCATAGTGCCTAGATACAGTTGTCACCCAACAAACCTAAGTCCCCTCCTATACTCCAACCTTCTGATATCTTCTTTTCCCTTGAATATAAACCTTATGATTAAAAAATGGAATTTTCCTAATATTATTACACAATCCCATATCTACCCTGTATGCTTGGATATGTATAATTGTGTTCATATACATGTACATATGTGTGTACACTGGCCAGATATGAATGCACATGTTTGTGTACATAAGTCAGAAGTACCACAAATACAAACAAGGAGTTATGAGTTTCTGGGAGGGAGCTTTCTCCTATGTTAGGGGGAAATCAATAGAAATTTCATGGAAATAGAATTGAAAATGGGCCCTGGAGATAGAATTTCCACAAATATGAGAAGATGAAAGAGTAGGAGCAAAGAGAAAAAGGAAAGAGTTTTGTTCTATGAATATAGCTTGGTTTACAACACAGGGAAGAGTCTTTGGGTGGGGCAAATCGTTAAGTGTTCCCCTAGTAGCTGCAAGGTTGGCAGTTCAAACCTACCCAGAGGCACCTTGGAGGAGAGGCCTGGCCATCTACTTCGGAAAGATCACAGTTTTGAAAACGCTGGAGTGGCTCTGCTCTGGACATATGGGGTCATATGGAGGTCACCACTGAGTCTAGGCCAAGGAACAATACCAAAAACAACCACAACAATGACAAAAAAAAACCCAAAAAACCCAAACCCACTGCTGTTGAGCCGATTCTGTAGGGCAGAGTGGGATTGCCCTATAGATGGTTTCCAAGGCTGTAATCTCTGCCTGCTACACCTTTCTCCCATGAAGAAGCTGGTGGGTTCAAACTTTTGGATAACAGCTGAACACTTTAACCACTGCACCACCCAGGTTCCTTCGACAACAGTTCAGGAGAGATTTCGGGGAACTGGGAAGGACCATGAACTGGGAGGGCTGTGAATGTCAGGGTAAGAAATTTTCATTAAATGTAAACAGACAACCCTGTGTCTGTCAGTTTCACAGGGGAATGACAAGATGGATGCTTCTAGAGACCTCTCCCTAGAAGCACAGCATCCATCTTGTCGACTCGCATAAAACAACAAGTAATGGTGGCAGTGGGGATGAAAGAGGGATGGGAAGACAAGGTAGGGACTACAGAGGTAGAAATGAGGACTGGGTAGCCAATGGGCTGCACTCACAGAAATGGGGAGTCAGGAGGGGTGGGGTGCGGTGGGGGTGGCAGTGGCAGGAAATGGAAACAGATGTGGGAGCTGGGAGAGAAGAGCTTCACAGAGAAAGTGGTCAACACCATCAAATACTGGATCAAATACTGGATGTTGTTGTTGTTATGTGCCATCAAGTTGGACCCAAGTCATAGCAACCCCTACTTGGGTTTCTGAGGCGGTATCACTAAGGAAGGAGCTCTGGTAGCATAGTGCCTAAGGCACTTGACTGCTAACCAGAAGGCTGGTGGTTCAAACCCCCAGCCACTTCTTGGAAGGAAGGTTGGGCAATCTACTTCCGTAGTGATACGGCCTTGGAAACCCAAGGAGTGGGTCGCTATGAAACTCGACGGCATAGAACAACAACAACACTATGGAAGTAGATTGCCCAACCTTCCTTCCAAGAAGTGGCTGGGGGGTTTGAACCCTCAGCCTTCTGGTTAGCAGTCAAGTGCCTTAGGCACTACGCTACCAGAGCTCCCTTCAAATGCTGGATAGAAGTTCTAATAAACATAGGGTTTTTAATTCTCCTCTGGGGGTATTAGCATATCCAAAGAGTGATTAAAAACCAGTCCTGGGGCTGCAAGGAAAAAGAAGCAAAGGCAATGCAATTTACCAACCTTTTACTATGTAAATACTCTCTAACAAGGATGCATGTTTACTGGTCAATGGACTTCAAAACCCTCAGTTTGCCAACATACTGCCAGGACATTTCATAAATAATGAGTGGTACTGTCTCCAGTTGTCAGGGCTAATTGGGACTCCAGCTCATTTGTGACAACTGTCACATGATTCCAAAAGGCCTTTTAACCAAGTTGACAGACAAACAACTGCCAAGAAGTACCCCCAGAGTCATGTTCAACATTGTCCTTACTCTTGTTCTCTGTATCTGGGATTCCTCACCATTGACCCCAGGCCAATGCTATGCCCAAAGCTGCCTCTGACATGTGTCTCTTAATTAAGAGCCAGACAAAATATTTATATATTTCCACTGTCTTATAGCTACACAAAGGAGCTCTGGTGGTGTAGTGGTTAAGGCGTTTGGCTGCTAACCAGAAAGTCTGTGATTTGACCCTGCCACTGCTCCGCAGAAGAAAGATGAGGTGATCTGCTTTTGTAAAGATTTTTAGCCTTGACAACCCAATGAGATGGAGGGTCACTATGAGTTGTAATTGACTGGATGGCAGTGAGTTTAATATCAACATAAAGGGCTCTAGTGGCATAGTGGTTAAAGCATTCTGGTGCTAAGAAAAAGTAGGGGTTTCAAATCCACCAGCTGCTCCACAGTAGAAAGATGAGGCCGTCTGTTTCCATAAAGATTTATAGCTTGGAAATTCTATGGGGCAGTCCTACCCTGTTATATAGGGTCATTATGAGTTGGAATCGACTCAATGGCAGTGAGTTTGGTTTTTGGGTATATCTGCATATAATCAATCTTCTGTCTGTGCTAAATGTGAAACAGAATTAACCATAATTTGTAACTGCAGACTGTTTTATGCTTTCATTGGCATATAAATTTTCACATACATCTTTCTAGAACATATGCAACTTTCTAGAATTACATTGTATTTTGCATAAATGTGAAAGGAGCTCTGGTGGTGTAGTAGTTAAGGCATTTGGCTGCTAACCAAAAGGTTGGTGGTTGGAACCCAACAAATAATCCATGGAAGGAAGATGAGGCAATCTGCTTCTGTAAAGATTTACAGCCTTGGAAACCCAGTGGGGGTCACTATGAGTTGGAATTGACTTGATAGCAGGGAGGTTTTTTTTTTTTTTTTGGTTTTGTATAAATGCAACTCAATGCCTGAGTTTGATATTAACAGATAGAGACTTAGCATAAAATAGAATTCCACTCCATCTCCTCAATTTAGACTGGAGTCTACATCTGAAAAGGACCCTTGTTTGTATATAATAAATTATAGTTTTAGTATACTTGAGGGGAAAGTGGGGGAAAGGAGAGAAAAGCCAGGGGAACCAGGACAGAGTGAGGCAGCAGTGGCAGGGATCCAGGTAAGGAGAGGGACCCAGTTCCCCCATCCCAGGTGATGGAAAAGCGGGGGAAAGGAGAGAAAAGCCAGGGGGACCAGGACAGAGCGAGGCAGCAGTGGCATGGACCTGGTAAGGGGAGGGACCCAGGCCCTACCCCCAAGTGGTAGGAAAGTGGCAGGAAAGAGGAGGGTGGAGAGGTTTCAAATAGCTAAGGGACACAAACTTGTCTGTTGGTTTGTCCTACTGTGGTGGCATGTTGCTGTGAGGCTTGAAGCTGTGCCACTGGTGTTTCAAATGTCAGCGGGGTTGCACATGGTGCACAGGTTTCACCACAGCTTGCAGACTGAGATAGACCAGGAAGAAGGAAGAGGCCATCCACTTCTCAAAGAATTAGCTAGGGAAAACCTTATGAATAGCAGAGAAACAATGTCGGATACATTATTGGACAACTTTGTGAATAGCCTGGAAACATTGCCTGATACAATGCAGGAGGACAAGCCCCTTAGGTTGAAAGGCTCTCAAAAAATGACTGAGAGAGAGCTGTTTCATCAGAGTAGTACCAACCTTAATGATACTGATAAAGTAAAGCTTTCAAGACCTCCATTTGTTGATGTGGCACAACTCAAACTGAGGAGAAATAGCTGCAAACACTCATTAATAATCAGAACATGGAATGTACGAAGTATGAATCTAGGAAAATTGGAAGTTGTCAAAAGTGAAATGGAACTCATAAAGATTGATATCATAGGCATTAGTGAGCTGAAATGGACTGGTTTTGAATCAGACAACCATATGATCTACTATTTGACTCACAATTTGAAGAGGAATGGCATGGCATTTATCTTCACACAGAATGTTTCAAGATCTGTCCTGAAGTACAGTGCTGTCAGTGATAGGGTAATATCCATACGTCTACAAGGAAGACTTGTTAATACGACTGTTATTCAAATTTATGCACCAACCACCAAAGCCAAAGATGAGGAAATTGAAGACTTTTATCAGCTTCTGCAGTCTGAAATTGACCCAACATGCCATCAAGATGTGTTAATTATCACTGGTGACTGGAATACAAAAGTTGGACACAAAGAAGAATCACCAGTAGTTGGAAAATTTGGCCTTCGTGACAGAAATAATACTGGAGATCTCATGATAGAATTTTGCAAGACCAATGACTTATTCATTGCCAATACCTTTTTTCAACAACACAAACAGTGGCTATACATGTGAACTTCGCCAGATGGAATACACAGGAATCAGATTGACTACATCTGTGGCAAGAGGTGAGGGAAAAGCTCAATATCTTCAGCCAAAACCAGGCCAGGTACTGATTGTGGAATGGACCATCAACTGTTTATATGCAAGTTCAACTTGAAGACAATTAAAACAAGGCCACAAGAGCCAAAATATGATCGTGAATATATCCCTCCTGAATTTAGAGATCATCTAAAGAATAGATTTGATGCACTGAACAATAATGACTGAAAACCAGAAGACCTGTGGGATGACACTGAGAACATCATCTGTGAAGAGAGCAAACAGTCATTAAAAAGATGAGAAAAGAAGAAAAGACCAAAATGGATGACAGAAGAGACTCTGAAACTTGCCCTGGAGTAGAGAGTAGCCAAAGCAATGGAAGAAATGACAAGATAAAAGAGCTGAAGAGAAGATTTCAAAGAGCAGCTTGAGCAGACAAAGCCAATTACTATGATGAAATGTGCAAAGACTTGAAGTTAGAAAACCAAAAGGGAAGAACACGCTTGGCATTTCTCATGCTGAAAGAACTGAGGAAAAATTTAAGCCTCGAGTTGCAATATTGAAAGATTCTATGGGCAAAATATTGGATGATGCAGGAAGCATCAAAAGAAGATGGAGGGAATACACAGTCACTGTACCAAAAAGAACAGGTAGATCTTCATTCATTTCAGGAGGTGGCATATGATCAAGAATCAATGGCACTGAAGGAAGAAGTCAGAGCTGCACTGAAGGAAATGGTGCAGAACAAGGCTCCAGGAATTGACAGAATACCCATTGAGATGTTTCAACAAACGGATGCCTTACTGGAGGCACTCATTCTGTTATGCCAAGAGATTTGGAAGACAGCTACCTGGCCAACTGACTGGAAGAGATCCCTATTTGTACTCATTCCAAAGAAAGGTGATCCCACAGAATGTGGAAATTATCAAACAATATCATTAATATCACACACAAGTAAAATCTTACTGAAGATAATTCAAAAATGATTGCAGCGGTATATTGACAGAGAACTTCCAGAGGTGCAGGTTGAATTCAGAAGAGGATGTAGAACAAGGGATATCATTGCTGATGACAGATGAATCTTGGCTGAAAGCAAAGAATACCAGAAAGATGTTTACTTGTGTTTTATTGACTATGCAAAGGCACTTGATTGTGTG
>NW_006921926.1:1506756-1553894 GCF_000298275.1 Orycteropus afer afer | reverse complement strand
TAAGGTGTGCCTGACACAAGCCAGGATATTTCCAATTGCCTCGTATGCATGTGAGAGCTGGACAATGAATAAGGAAGACCAAAGAAGAACTGATGCTTTTGAGTTGTGGTGCTGGCGAAGAATGCTGAAAGTACCATGGACTGCTAAAAAAACTAACAAATCTCTCCTGGAGGAAGTGTAGCCGGAATGCTCCTTGGACCTGAGAATGGTGAGACTTTGTCTCATCTATTTTGGTCATATTGTCAGAAGGGACCATTCCTGGAGAAGGATTTCATGCTTGATAAGGTGGACAGTCGATGAAGGAGGGGAAGACCCTCAACAAGATGGACTGACACAGTGACAGTGGCAATGGGCTCAAGTATAGCAAGGATCATGGAGCTGGTGCAGGACCGGGCGGTGTTTCGTTCTGCTGTGTATAGGGTCGCTATGAGTCGGAGATGACTCGACCGCACCTAACTACAACAACAACAGTATACTTGGGTTCAAATTTGGACTGTGTGACCTGAGTATTGATTCTCTAAAAACCAATTTTTTTTTTTTTTCTATAGAGAAATGAGATATCACAAGATTACTGTGAAATGAACCAAGGCATCTGAAGATATAAGGTCCTGTATATTGTTTGTTGCCCTTGGCCATTCTGACGCATGGTGTCCCGGTGTGTGCAGAGGAGAACTGCTTTACAGAGTTTTCAATGTTGTGACCTTTCAAAAGCAGATCACCTGGCCTTTCTTATTAGGCTTATCTGGGTGGGTTCAAACTACCAACCTTTTGGCTAGTACTCAACCATTTATGCCACCCAAAAACTCCTGTTTTGTATATATTAAAAAAACAAAACAAAAAACGCAAACAAACTCATTGTCTTCGAGATGATTTGGACTCATCTCAACCTACATGATAGAGTACCACTGCCCCATAGGGTTTACAAGGCTATAATCTTTATATCTTTATGAAGCAGACTGCCTCATCTTTCTTCTGTGGAGCAGCTGGTGGGTTAAACCACCAACCTTCTGGTTAGAAGCCAAACACTTAACCACTGCACCACCAGGGCTCCTAGTTCTGCATATTAACCCCCCCCCCCACCTTGGGTTTCTGAGGCAGTATCACTACAGAAGTAGATTGCCCAACCTTCCTTCCAAGGAATGGCTGGTGGGTTTGAACCACCAGCCTTCTGGTTAGCAGTCAAGTGCCTTAGGCACTATGCTACCAGAGCTCCTATCCTGCATATAGTAGACCCTAAAAAATACTTTTTTTCAACTAAAACCTGGCAAAACACTTTCCTAAACATTTCTCTATATAGTTTCTTACACCGACTAACAGACACAACTTGGTTGAATATTGAACACTCATTGTACATGCTAAATTTCAGGATGAAAAAACTGAAAAGCACTGTGGTCACTTACATTGTAATAAGAGAAGGGTTGCCTACAAATGCTTTCTCAGGTATCGACTTGATATTGTTGCTATGAAATCCTCTAAAAAAACAGAGAAAACAATTTGTAGAAAATAACATGTAGGGTAAAATTATTTAATAGTTTTCCTTCCTGTGGCACTAATAAGCACAGTTAGGAGTCAGAGGACAAGGTTAAATTCTTCTATGCATTTTGAAACTTATGGCCCTAATTACTCTCTAGGAGAAAAAGAAACCACAAGCTGTCATCTTGAAAGCAGAATAAATATTCTGAAAATAATAATTGTGCTTTATGGAAATGGATGACCTCAAGTTCTAAAAAGAAAACCAATCTGTTAATATCTGTTAAAGCAAAAATCATATTAAGCCAATAATATACACTGATTTGAAGTTTATTTGATATGCAATTTGCACATTGGGCAACACTTCTGACTAGAAAATTAAAGTGTTCCAAAGATGAGAGACCGTCAAAAGATTTTCCTTCTTTTTTTAAAATTGTGATTTGCGTGAAAGTTTACAAAGCAAATTCATTTTCCTTATAGCTGTTTATACATATTTTGTTTTATAACTCTGATTGCAGTCCCCAAAATATAATAGCTCTCTTCCCACTTCCTCCCTATAATTACTTTTTCCCTGTGTCCTTCTTTCCTATGTATTCCTGCCCTCTGAGCTATCTCCCTGTGCAAATACTGCACTTCTGGTCTCCCATCGTTGACTGTTCTAAGGAGTGTACCTACCTGGTGTAAATGTTCACCTAATATGTCTGTCTAGTATTTGGTTGGAAGCCACAGGAATGAATCAATTCCAGGCCCAAAGGATCACTAGGTGCCATAGTCTTGGGAGTTTCACTAGGTTCTATCAGACCAATAAACCTGGTCTTTTTTATGAATTTGATTTTTGTTCCACATTTTTCTCCCACTTTATCCAGGATCTCTTGCACTGATCCCTTTTCAAGTGGTTGACAGTGGTAGCCAGGCATCATCTAGTTCTTCTTGTCTCATGGTCATATACGCCGAGGTTCATCCAAAGATTCTTATACTCCAACTTATCAATATTGCCATGGAAACAGGGCTGGAACAGTGATTTCATAATGATGATTTATCCTAAAACACAGCTTCCAGTGTGGTCTGACCCAGGAGTTTCTGTTTCTTGAAAATGACTGCACATAGGTAATTCTTCAAAAGAACACAGTGCCCAATACAAAACAGTCTCTACTAGTTAGTAAGACTATTGTTTCACTTAAAGGTGACTTTTGAGAGACTAGTATGCTGAAGGTTCAGAAGATCATCTCAGAGAAATGGCCTGGGTGGGTCACCCCATCTCCATGGAATCCAGAAATCTAGATTCCACAATAAGTAAAAACTGTTTCTCATACCCAATAAAGCACCACTGTATATATAACAGCCTAAGAGAGTGGGAGCCATCTGGTGTGTGTGACAGTCTTTGGGCTGTCTGAGCACATAAGAGGATGATTTCCCAGCTCAACCACACATGGGATTTCCTGCAGCAGAACCTCCTGAAAGCTTTTTCTTACAAACAAGCTCTGCTGTCTGCCTCCTTTGCTGTGTGTTTTTATCTGTCTGCTAGGAGAATAAGGTTATATGCTTATTTTCCTTTCCAAGTGTTAGAACATTCTTTACATAGGTTATTCTTATTTTTAGGGACAAAAACAATTAAATTTTATCATATGAAAGACAATATATGTAACCTAATGACTGAAAAGGAACTCTGGTAGCACAGTGCCTAAGACATTTGACTGCTAACCAGAAGACTGGTGGTTCAAACCCACCAGCCACTCCTCAGAAGGAAGGTTGGGCCATCTACTTCCATAGTGATACTGCCTCGGAAGCCCAAGGAGGGGTCGCTATGAGTCAGGTCTGACTTGACGGCACATAACAACAACACAACAATGACTGAAAACTAGCTTTATTAGTAAGAATGGTTGGTATATATATATATATATATATATATATACACACACACCATGGATATATGTGGAGCTCTGGTAGTGTAGTGCCTAAAGCACTTGACTACTAACCAGTAGGCTTGCAGTTCAAACCTACCAGCCACTCCTGGGAAGAAAGGTTGGGCAATCTACTTCTATAGTGATGTCGCCTTGGAAACCCAAGGAGGGGTTGCTATGAGTTGGGTCTGACTCGATGGCACATAACAACAATACAACAAATACATATATATATTTGTTATGAAGTAAGATTCATGAAGAATTTAAGGCGTGCTGGTGGCACAGTGGTTAAAGTGCTTGGCTGCTGACCAAAAGGTTGGTTGTTCAAATTCACCAGCTGCACTGTAGAGAAAGATGTAGCAGTCTGCTTTCATAAAGATTTACAGCTTTGGAAACCCTATGTAGCAGTTCTACTCTGTCCTATAGGGTCACTATGAGTTGGGTCAATTTTATGTTAGTGGGTTATGAAGAATTTACAGAATATGAAATAATGTAAGCAAAAACACCTAGCACTGTACTAGGCACTTAGTTTTATTGATCCATTGCTAGATTTAAATGACCTAGGAAAGTTTGTTCCTAGAAATCCTCAGAAATATTTGAATATATTCAAAAGTATATAAATGTTGGAAGAATACGGCTTAGGAAAAGAAATAAAATGCCCATGTTTTAGAGAAAACCCATTATAAATTGGCAGTTAAGGTTATGTGTCAACTTGGCTGGGCTGGTTTTGAGTGGCTGTGCAGCTGGATGTAGTTGTTTCCCTGGTGAGAATGATGATCACCTCTGTGGCGGGATCTGCTGTGTGAGCAGCTGAGTGGCTGCTTTAAGGCTGTGGTCTGCTTCTGGCACATAAGGGGACACTTTGGGAAGGGTCTGCAGCTTTGTGGCATGCTTGGGCTCTGCATGTAGCAGAGGCTTCATTTAGCAGCCTGCCATGTTTTTTTGCTTATCTTGGGACTATCTCTGGACTTGAATTAGTGGCCTGCTGTGTTGTTTGGTAATATTGAGACTATGCCTTTTTACTTGTTGACCTTGGGTTTGTCAGACACAGTAGCCAGCAGCTGCCCAAGTAAAAAAAAGCCTCCAGCTTCAGTGGGCTGGGACCAAGAGGCAGAACTGAAGCCCAAGTCTGAGGGGCTCACACCCAGACCCTAGAGCCTGGCACTTTGAACTCAGACTTCTAGCCTCCAAAACTGTAAGAGAATAAACTCCTGTTTGTTTAAATCCACCCATTTGTCTTATTTTTGGTTAGAGCAGCAATAAGTAATCAAAACATAAGTCAAAAATGATCATCAGTGTTTGCTGGAGGTAGGTATCAATTAAAATACATTTCAAGTGCTATTAGTCATTATTTATATGAATATATTAAATTTTCTAGCAAGTAATATTATGTTTAATACTCATACATATTTTAGAATAAATTCACAAAGAATAGTGTTCCCCCATCAAATTTGTTCTTAATACTTACAATTCTTTAAGGTTGGAGAGTGTCCTGATTGCAGTGGGGAATTCATCAAGGTTATTATAATTTAAATCTCTGAAAAGAGGTAAATAGCATTTTCAATTAAAAATTCACATAAACTATATTTACAAGAAAAGTTAACAGGCTCCTCCAAGAGACCAATGTCATTGATGAGAATTCTCATTCCTTCTCTTTATGGAAAGAGATTTTTTTGGCTTGCTGACCACCATCATCCCATAAGTATCTGCATTAAAGTGGTCATAAAACTGATCATGAGAAATTTCAGTCAAAGTTCAATTGCACCTGGGCCTTTGAAGAATGAAAGGGATGTGCAATGGCATTAACTTTCAAGTAGGAAGGACACTTGACCAGGTGTTGACCCCTGCCAATGTAGCTCTTCATCTGTGCCTGACTCACTGAATTGTGAACTTGTATTTGTACCACTCCAGGCTCCTGAATGACATTTCATTACTTGATCCATCCTTCACCCTCTGACTGTTCCCCACTCCTTTTCTGTGTCTAGCCTTGGATGGCGGCTTTGTCCCTGACTTCTGTAGGGTGCCTGTATCTCTCCCACTCTGAGGTCTAGGATGAGAGCCTGCTTCTGGAGATGTTTAGTAATACAAGGTATTCTCAGGAAGGAAATCAGGTCTAGAATTTTCTCAGGGTCAAAAATAATGATTCAGATTAGAAATATGATGTTTTCCTTGGTCTGTGAGGCAAAACTCTATATTATCTCTCATGCAAAGAGATGGAATGACCAGACAAACAATCTCAAATCATTCATTTCTGTTACGATACAAATGGCTTTTCAATTTCATTACTCACAAGCACTTTATAGACTTACTGCACCTCATATCTACATCTTCGTATGAAAAAGTAATTGCCTCCTGGTCTCTGGGAATGGCAGATCTCCCAGATGACGCAGGAAAACCTTTTGGTCAGGCAATCAGATGTGGTCAGATCTTCCACTGTGGAGAAAAATCGCTATTTAATTTTAAGAGAGAGATAATTTGAGGGAGTTAAACATGAATCAAGATTCCTACTTGTCTGGCACAAACCATCCCTAAGCTATACTGCAGGCAGGAAACTGGTGTCTTTTATGGACATAAATTTTCTTCCTGTTTGTAAATCTCTCCAGATGCTCTGTTTTGATTAAACAAGGTTTGGGCCCTTATACATTACTGGATTTCTAGTTGGGGGAAGGAAGAGGTTGGGAAGAACCAATTTACTGATCCTCTGTAGCCCTGGGCAAGGTAGGGGGAGGGGAGACAAGAAAACATGCACAAGTTTGCCCCGAGATGCTTTGCTCTATGGTATTTACATACAATCCTGGGGCCTCATCCAAACATAAGGGGGTAAAAAAAGAGAGTATTTATGGAAATAGCCATCAAAGTCCATCTTAGTTATTTTTTTCCTGCTGTTGTAGTGAAAAGGATTAGAAGGTGACTTCAGTTGTTAAGAATCCCAGCTCAGCCCTGTGTAGATAAGGAAGGAGCTCAATTTTCATTAGTAGCTGATGGGAACTGCTTGCCAATGCCATTAAGTTGACATCAATGTCCTGACTGGACAAGTTCATCTTTGGCAACTGAGAGGAAATGCTGAGTGACTTAAGAAACCCTAGAAGGAGAGCTGTTAGTACTCATCAATCACAAGAAGGCCCTTAAGGACCTGGTTATTCTACAGAGTTGAACACTATACAAATGATATTGGACTCTAAGGCAATAGGAGCGGTAGTCTTTGGCCATCTCCTTTTGCAGACGTGGTCAAAGGGAGTATTGTAGACTGGGTAGCCCTATGTGGTTGGTTTACTGTACTTGGGAAGGGTATTAAAAACATGGGGCTAGGGCATCTGAAGCCACCAGTACTCTCCTCTCCCAGCACATTTTTACCCTCACTGCCTGTCACCTCTCCCTCATTTATCCCTTTCTCACTCAAAAAGGCAATGAAGAGCAGTCCTTCCCCTGAGAAAAGGCTGGCACCCTGGTATGACCCATAGAACCCTTCTCCTTTTGTCCCTGTGAGAGTTTTAGGCTATGGTGCAGCTGCCTGGGCCCTACTTTTATTACAGGTGCTATTTCAGGACTGACTTTTTTTAACCTATTCTTTAGAAGTAACTTATAGGGGTAGGATTTCAAAGTTAGACTAGAAAAGGAAGCAAACTGCAGTTATACTACTGACTAGATATGTAATGTTGGTAGGATAACGTAATCTTACTAGAACTTAAAATAAAATGGAACAGTAATAGTTCTCATAGACTGTAAGGATTACTTGAGACAGTGTATGCCAAGTGCTCAATACAGTACATGATTATAGATATGCTTAATAAATGGTAGCTCTTACTAGCATTCAGCTGCTAAGCAAAAGGTTGGTGGTTTGAACCCATCAGCTGCTCCATGGGAGAAAGATGAGGCAGTTTGGTTCTATAAAGATTTACAGCCTTGGAAACCCTACAGGGCAGTTCTACTCTGTTGTATAGGGTGGCTGTGAGTTGGAATCAACTCGATGGCAGTGGGTTTGGTTTGGTTTTTGTTCCTACTACTTTTTAGTCTTTTAATTACTTTAACACAAACCTCACTGTTTCCTAATGAAACAGTCTGTTTATCTCAGATTAGAGACTCTGGCATTGGCCTAGTCTGCATCCTCTCATTTAGCATGGAGAACCAGATTCATGAATAGTGAGCCTGACTGACAACATAGAACTGATCTTTGACAGCGAATACACATTCCTAAACAGTCACTGCTCGGGAGAGAACATCTCGTTTAACTTACAAAGATTCTAACTAAATTCATCATTCTTGGCAGATTGAAATAAAGGCTATTTTATTGTTTAGCTCTTTGGTGTGTGTGGGTGTGTGCTTATGTGAGGCTAACAAAAAGCCACTGTAAATATGTTTAAGCTCAGGCAATTAACCATACCAAACAGCAAGTTTGGCTTTAAGACTATTTTGATTCTTTCAGAATATTCATGAAAAACACTAAAAAAAAAGGAAACAAATAAGAGGTCAACTCACAAAGTCTCTAGGCTGTGGAGCCCATCAAAGCATTGCTTTCCCAGGGAGTGGATTCTATTGTTATGGAGATGCCTGCAGATGAACATTAAGGACACAGTCAGGAAGGGACACTATACATGGCAGACTTAGGCATAACACTTCAATTGGTTAAATCCAAAGAAATTGATTTTGAACAATGCACTAATTATATACAAGTGCTTTGTTGAATAATTAAAAAAATGGCTATATGCTGAATTCACATTTACCACTGTTGATCCTATACTATAGAATTTAACTCGTAGACATAGTTTTACTTTTTGGGTGTGAAATATTAAAGAGTATATAATGATATAAATAACGTGATTTGTTGTTAGGTGCCGTGTAGTTGATTGTGACTCATAGTGACTCCACGTACAAAAGAATGAAACACTGCCTGGTCCAGAACCATCCTCACAATCATTGATATATGTTAACCCATTGCTGCAAGCACTGTGTCAATTCATCTCATTGAAGGTCTTCCTCTTTTTTCGCTGAACTCTACTTTACCTGTTGTTGTTGTTGTTATGTGCCATCGAGTCAAACCCAACTCATAGCGACCCCTCCTTGGGTTTCTGAGGCAGTATCACTACGGAAGTAGGATTGCCCAACCTTCCTTCCGAGGAGTGGCTGGTGCGTTTGAACCAGCCATCTGGTTAGCAGGCAAGTGTCTTAGCCACTATGCTACCAGAGCTCCTAGTATGACATTTTTCTCCAGGGACTGGTCCCTCCTAATTAAAAAACCGAAACCAAAACAAAAACAAAAAAACCCAGAAGGTTGGTGGTTCAAACCCACCAGCCACTCCTCAGAAGGAAGATTGGGCAATCTACTTCTGTAGTGATACCACCTCGGAACATGTTCATACATGAGATGAAGTCTTGCCATTCTCGCGTCTAAGGAGGATTCTGGTTGTACTTCTTCCATGACAGATTTGTTAGTTCTTCTGGCAGTCCATGGTATGTTTAATATTCTTCACCAACACCATAATTCAAAAGCATCAATTTTCCTTCAGTCTTCCTTATTCATTGTCCAGCTTTCACATGCATATGCAGTGATTGAAAATACCATGGCTTGGGTCAGGCATACCTAAGCCCTCAAAGTGACGCCTCTGCTTTTTAACACTTTAAAGAGGTCTTTTGTAGGCTATTTGCCCAATGCAATATGTCATTTGAGTACTTGACTGCTGCTTCCGTGGATATTGATTGTGGATTCCAGAGAAAACTTGGATTTCATTTTAATCAGTAAAATGAAATCCCTGACAACTTCAGTCTTTTCTCTGTTAATCATGATGTTGCTTATTGGTCCAGTTGTGATGATTTTTGTTTTATGTTGAGGTGTAATCCATACCGAAGGCTGTAGTCTTTGATCTTCATCAATAAGTGCTTGAAGTCTTCTTCACTTCCAGCAAGCAAGGTTGTATCATCTGCATGTTTCAGGTTATTGTTAATGAGTCTTCCTCCAATTCTGACACTGCTCTCTTCTTCACATAGTCCAACACATGACTGATATAAGTAAATTAAGGTTTCTCAGCATCATTGCTCAGCATATGTTTCAGCATAGGTTGTTCATTTGTTCAGCATAACTTTGGGATATAGGATGTTAGGCAAAAAATACTATCATTGACAAATGGAAGATTTAGGAAAGGTCTACTGTTAATATTAAGCACAATATTTATTAAAGCTGAAAGTTTATATTATGGCTATGTTTCCAGGGTGAAGCCACAGGTCAACACAAAGTAACGATTTCAGCTGTGAGGCAGGGTAAACAGGTTTTTTTGGCTGCCCAATGAGATTATGTATCTTGACCCAGTATTAAAGTGTATAATTATCATCTTTGCTTGACTGGTAATTCAGTTAGATCAGGCCAGTGGGAACAGCTACGTGCACAACCGAAGACTGGACCAACTCCCTAAGGGATAATGAGCTCAAGAAGAACAGGATGCAAAAAGATAGCTGGATCTCTATAAATCCATTCCCTCTATTGGAGGGAAAAAAAAAAAATAAAATAAAGCACATATCTATAGCATCAGTTTTGTACATGTAATTCAGTATAGAAATTTGTTAGTATCATAAAAAAAATTCTTATCTTTGCTTAACTTTTCAGAAAATACCTGGGTTTCATGTGAGGTCTACATGGCTTTTATTGGGAATCTTCTACTTGTGAAACATTGCAAAATGGGATGAAGGAAACGTAAAAAACAATGAGTAAGGTACTGTGCGGCCCTCAAAGCAGTATATAATGCAGTGCAGGGGACTGGCATGCAATCACATAATAAAGTGGAATGACTGAAGGTAGTGGGAGTTGGCTGCTATGCATGGAGCAAAGGAAGAAAGAGTCAGTGCAAGAAAACCTTCCTCAAAGTTCCCAAGCAACCCCATCTTACAAGCTTTTCCAGCAGTTGCTACTTGCCTATATTAATGTTGATTGGCTACTATGTTACATTCGTGGGTTGCTGAAATCTTCAAGAAGACTGATCATTTTTCAAACTATTGAGAATCACTTGGATATACTAAAATAATGAAATCTAGGCATTTCAGAAAAAACACCATATATATGCATAGCTTGCTGTCAAAAGTTAATTTTCTTCTTTCCTTGGTAGGTGTTCAGGAAGTACTTATTCATTCATAAGAAGGGCGTATTTCCTTTCTACCTGAATTATAAATTATCAGAAATAATGATTGTTTCTTAACTTCTGTAACTGTAATAACTGTGCAGTGATGATTGACTTACAAAATATACAAGCTAAAAAAATAATTCACTACCGTTGGGTCGGTTCCAACTCTTAGTGAACCCTCCTTGGGTTTCCGAGGTGGAACCTCTATGGAAGTAGATTGTCTAGTCTTCCTTCTGCGGAGTGGCTGGTGGGTTGGAACCACCAGCCTTTTGATTAGCGGTCAAATACCTTAGGCACTATGCCACCAGAGCTCCTTTAAGGCAGAAATCATATTTTACTATCTTCATATGCACAACAGTGGTTGGCATTTAGAAGGTGTTCAATAAATATCATTCATTCACTTACACAATTAGATCACTTATGAGGCCTTCTTTTTGGGGAGGGATTCAGGGGATTTTTCTTCTTTAAAATGTCCCCATTTCCAGGTTTGATGGGTCAATATTTTAAGGTTAAGGTTACAGTAAATTTAGAAACTGCTAAAAAAGAGAGAAAAAAAAAATCTATAAAACTTACAGAACTACTAAGCTGGAGAGGTTTCCAAAGGCATAGTCTGGTATGTGGTGTATTTTGTTTAGAGCCAAGGTCATGGCCTGCAAGGCTGATAAACTTCTGAAAGCCTGGACAGGGATTTCTGTCAAAGCATTGTCATCCAGCCACAGGTGTCTCAGGGAGTGCAGGCCATTGAAACAGCTGGGGGGCACATAGCTGATGTGGTTGGCATCCAGACGCCTGTGGGAGAAAGAAAGCAAGGATGTGAAAGAGAATAATGCCAAGGAAGAAGATCGGTCCTGCAGGAAAACCCTCACTCAACAGGCTCATTAACTAAGAGTGGAAACAGGTCTTGGGCCCTCAGGGTCCCTAGACATATGGAACTTTTCCTCCTCTGGCAGGCTCTCCTTCTTGCTCAGGGTTGAACCATTGCTTCTTGAGTCTCCCTGGCTGTACACTTCCACAGTGCTGATTCTCTCCCAAGGAGCCCTGGTGGTGCAGTAGTTAAGCATTTGACTACTAACTGACAGGTCAGTGGTTTGAACCCACCAGTTTCTCTGGGAGAAAGATGTGGCAGTCTACTTCAGTAAAGATTACAGCCTTGAAAACCCTAGGGGACAGTTCTGCTCTGTCCTATAGGATCACTATGAGTTGGAATTGACACAAGGGCACATAACAACAATGATTCTCTTCTGGGCTCATGGGTAACTTGCTTTCATGCCTGGAAGTGGCTTCCCCTGAGGTATAACATTTCAGCACAATTAATGCTCTTTTTTGCTAAGCAAAAGGTTAGGGTTCGAATCCACCCAGAGGTGTCTTGAAAGAAAGGCCTAGTGGTCTATTTCCAAATAGCTCTTAAAAACCCCGTGGAGCACACTTCCAGCCTGACACATAGGAAGTTGCCATCAGTCAGAGTCAACTCAAATGCAACTGCTTTGTTTTTGTTTGTTCGGCTTTATTCTCAGGGACAGAATAGGAGCCCTCTCCTTTTTTTTTTTTTTTTAAATAACTTACTATAGGGCTGAATTGAAACCGTTTGTAAAACCTGAAAACTTGTGGCTTTCTTGCTCATCCTAACCATTTGCATCAGGCAGATGCTTGTTTCTTTGACATTTTAAAAGATTAATAAAGTTAACAGCTTCCCCAGCCTTTGCTTCCTTTACCACATACTTTTTTTTTTCTTAATGGAAAAATATATTTAAAAATACGTCTGGTTAATGGGCTGTTGCAGCTGCAGGGCCAGCAGAGGGAGTGCGATACATGGATTTTGCCTCAATCTAACAGAAACAGTTGCGGTTAATTCTGAGGCCTTAACTTCTCACACTTAAGTGACAAACCTCATCAAGTTTGACTTTCTCTGTAAAGAGCTGGGAGAATAGAACCAACATTACTCATCTTTGCTTCCAATGGCCCTCACTCACTTTTCCAATCTGATCTTAAGGTTCACACATTTGTTTGCATTTTCAAAGTGAAGATTATAAAAAAGGGCCGCATTTAAAGCAGTCCATGTATCACAAGGGTTAGAAAACAATGAGTGGATTTTGAAAAATGTTTTCAGAAGCATTTAAGATTAAACAGACAATTTAGAAATACAGAAAGTTCTGTGTGGTAGGGAGCTAATCTCTCTAGAAAGCGGCTTCCTTACTTTTTGTCACCTATGTCACTCCACTTGTCCTCTGCCTCCTACTCCTACTGACTGAATGGGAATGAATGACATCATAAGGGCCCTGGACCAAGTTTTGACAATAACTGAGATAAGGTCACTTGAAGCAAATTTTAAGAGTTTGGTGTCATCACCCACTCACAATTAAATTCCCAGTAGAATATCTAACATTGCAGGCAGCAGAAAGTGAACTTCCTAATATGCTATCAATGAATGGAGCTGGAAATATTTAGAAAAACTCAACACCGTCTCTGCCCTCTTTCTGATAACAACGTGCTCAGCCCATGGTCAAGTAAGGTGTAATTTCATAGGGGATGAGGAGGTGATTGCTTTTGACTAGAAGTAAAGCACGTAAGTAAACTCTCCTTAACTATTGAATACTGATTGAAGAATGGAGACTTTCTTTCAATAATATATGTTTATTAATTTCAGTTGACATATTGTCTGTTTGTTGCCAGTTGCTTATGCATTGAAACCACCAATGGCTGCTGAAAGTCCTGAAAATGACTCACCTTATAGTCCAGTGCAAATATTTGGGGTACATTTGCAGAAAATGCATCAAGTCATTGACAAGTTGTCAACTTGTCTTCTTTGATATGTTAAGTTTCTGCTGTATCTTAAAGTAACCCTAGTATCATTCTATATATTGGTAAGCCCATGTTTCTGGATACACCTCTTTTATAAATCAGAAAAAAAAATGTACTCTGGCCTACACACTATCATCTTATAGCAATTTACTATCTGATATGAAATGAGTAAATCAGGGTGGTTCTTCATAGGCCTAACATTCAAAATACTAATATTCAATAGCACAAGACTTCCTTCATCTGTCCTGAGTACAGCATTAACACATCTTTGCCTAAACAGTATCTTCATATCATGAGTTCCCAGTAAATCATACTCCTTCCAAACACAGTGTTTTAAAAGCCCATATCCACCTGGCCTGAGTGGTCCAAATTTAATTTATAGAGTGGCATATTATTCACACTCAAAGGAATTATCTGATTTAATTTTAACGGAAGATCCCAAAGCTAAACTGGAGTATGGAATTAATTATCTAGTCACTCATACAGGTGGTTCTTACAGAATAAGGTTAAGACTTTGGACAAAGCAGCTGGCAGGGCACAAGTTGTGCGTATTCAGTGAATAAACAAAGAGCTCATATTATGTCAATCTGGTCTTTTCTGGCAGCTGGACACACTCTATTCATATGCTTGGAAAATACAATATTTAAGTAGTGGGGTGTAAGAAAAACATCACTACATAGTACAAGAAAACACACACACATTTAAAATGTGGTTCTATACTATATTATCAGGAGCAACAAAAGTAACTATGTTGTGTGGCTCTGCTTTTTGTTTCTTTATTATCATTTCTATTTCATGCAAGTCACAGAGGGTATATGTCTGTCTCTCTCTGTGTGTACCAAAAAATAAAACCAAACTCAAGGCCATCAAGTCGGATCTGACTCAGCAACCCCATCTTGGGTTTCCGAGTCAGTATCACTGCGGAAGTAGATTGCCCAACCCTCCTTCCAAGGAGTGGGTGGTGGGTTTGAAACGCCAGCTTTCTGGGTAGCAGTCAAGTGCCTAAGGCACTGTGCTACCAGAGCTCCATGGGTGTGTGGGCAGCTCTGTGTGTGTGAATTAGTGCAGAGATTTGAGATGGGAAGTCCTGGACCTTCACTTTCATATCTGTAAAATGGGGCTAACACTCTCTATCTCCTATGACTTATGACTAAAGGAAATAACACAACAGAGCTTTGTAAACTATAAACTTGATTTAAAATGATTATTTAAAGCTTATTTAAGAAAATTATTATTTAAAGTTGATTATTACTTGTGTCTTTGTCTTTTGGCCACTGAAACCACAGGGGGGAAAAAACTCAGAAAGAGGTAATGTCAATTTTGCCTTAGTCAACAGTTGGTTAAAATGAGTGCTAGATTGTCAATGAGTTTCATTTCTGAGAAATGCAGGTTACTCTTTCATCCCTCATAACAGAAATAATTAATGGGTGTTTCCATTAGACTTAACAAAAGTCATTCTTCTTATTCAGCATTTACTATAATTATTACCCCAAAGGGTAAATAGCTTTGCTCTTGAGACATGACTGAATATAACATCCTCATTCTAAAGGCCGAGAAAGGTTGTGACCTGTGACAGATGGCCATCTACATAAAGGGCATAAGGTAAACTGGAAAGTGCACTGAGTTCAGAGAATTAAGACAAGTTCTGTGTCAAGACTCTGACTCCCATTAGTTCTGAGATTTGAGAGTGTATCAGTAAATCTCTCTGAGGTTCAGGTTTTCACATCTGTAAAGCAGAATCACAACACATCTCAGAGCTGCTGTGGGAATTAAATGTTTGAAGACATTTTTCACATTGAGGAAATGACATCTTTTTTTTTCCTTTCACAAGTTTCTTTTATTCTTCCTAAAATTTCTTAACCTTTTGTAATTCGAAATCCCAGTATGGAAGATTGCCATTTTCCTGGCATACGGGCTGGCAGAGCTGCTGATTCTCTACTCACTGTACATCTCTTAATATGCATGTGTGGTAGCTACGCTGTATGTTTTGACCAGTGTTAGAGCCCAGGTTTCATCACAGAGACAAGAAGATGCACATATCTTCTGTGTGAGGCCAATGAAGGAGGAGTCAATGTCCAAAAAGCTAAAGTGAATGAGGAAAAATATGACATCACCTATTGCAAGAAGAAAATTTTCCTAAGTATGAGTCTCTGTGATGTTAGTTAGATGGCTACAACTGATGAGAAATGTTTTTGTTATGATTTTGGGAATATGTTGACATAACTTCTCTGGAAGGAAGACTTGGAATTAAAAGACTCCACAATTGCTAAAGGGATTTTGCCACTCAAGGTGTTTGCCTCTCATGAGCCTTGGGGTGCCATTCCTTACTGTTGGGACCTAGTCAGGACCATCCAATTCATCCTGACTGGCTTCAGTAACTTTGAATATCAAAGCATTTGGAGCCTGGATAATGTTCCTCCTAGAATGTTTCTGGGTTACTTCCCCATGAAAAATGTCCTACCTTCAGCCAAGCAATCTTTGAGGTATGATAAAAATATTCTCTAGGGTGTTGGTGGAGTACTGCCTCTTGACAGGACATTCAAATAATAGATGTGTGTTATAAAAATCCCTTGGATAGAAGTGTGGAGGATGCACTATGGGAAAATAAGTGACTGGGTAGTTGAAGTGATCAGATTTGGAAAAGAGTATGAAAATGGAGAGAAGGGGCCCAACATGAGAGACATTAAATAAGTGGGCCTCAAAGAATGTGGGGACTTGCCAAATGTGGCCTGAGAGGGAGGCAAAGAAGCTATGGTGACTCAGTCTTCTGGCCTGGGCAACTGGGCAGATGGAGACCATGCAAGAACAAGAATAAGTGTTACCCAATATTATGTAAAATAAATAAAACAGAACTACATGTTCACTGTGAATGTAGTTCTGTAATAACAATGCTTTCCATGTGGTGAAGAGCTAGAAGGTAAGAGAGGCAAAAAATTAAACTTTTATGTTTAGACATAGGCAAAAAAGAAAAAAAGCTGTGTTTTTATTCTCTAAAGATTTTTCCAAATGTTTTCATGAATAAAGGATTAATTGTGCAATTTCTTACTTTTTTTTTGGAAAGAAATTTTGCCCCACATTTCCCAAAGGATATTTTCCATTTCTAATGGCACTATTGTAGGGATTAGAGAATCTATGAGGTCACTCTTGCTATTGTTGTTCTAGAAAAATGGCCCTTTATATATATCTTGTATATGATACTTTGCCAGTGTATCACACAAACTTATATCTTTGTTTGAGAATGTCTTTGATGAGCCATTAACTACAAGGAAGAAAGCGTCAGTCAAAAGATAAGCCATTGATCTTGGCTAATCCCATATCTGAGATGACTGTAATAATGTCAATTATTAACATGAATGGCTCAAAGGATAAAAAAGCCCAAAGTGTGAAGAATGTTGCAGCTGCAGGTATAATAGAGTTTATGGAGATTCTTTCAATACATGAAATTGTGAAACATGACATTTTCAATGACTGACATTGTGATTTTACATTCAGATGAGTATTCTTCCTTCATAAATTTTAAGGAAATGGCTAACTCTTTTATACATATGTTAGTCTGTTTTGTGAAACCATTTTGAATAATACACAAATAGTGCAAAGACTACAGAGGTTTAGTTCACTTACCAAATTTTAAGAAACTAAAGCAAAATCAATTATTATTTTATTCTTGCTATGAAATTAAAATCTTATACCTCCAAACCTGTATATAATAAAGACATTTCAACAAAATACCTAAATTCTTTGTTAAGTGTAAGTTTACAGTTTTGAAATTTTACTATACTAGAATCATTGGAGGAGCTCTGGTAGCACAGTGCCTAAGGCACTTGACTGCTCACCAGAAGGCTGGTGGTTCAAACCCACCAGCCAGTCTTCCGAAGGAAGGTTGGGCAATCTACTTCCATAGTGATACTGCCTTGGAAACCCAAGGAGTGGTTGCTATGAGTCAGGTCCGACTCGTTGGCACATAACAACAACAACAACAGAATTATAGAAATTTAATTTCTCACAAGATCACTATAATAATACTATTTGATCATTATAATAATCATATTTGATCAATATGAGTTCTTATAGATTGAATTCATGTATATATATATACATATTTGTAGAGTGACCACAGTATGGGATTCCATGTTTTAATGAACTTTTCCATATTCTAGGAAGATCTTAAGCATATAAATTCATGTAAACACAGTGATTACTTGTATTGGAAATTTCTGCTTTTATCTTTCTCTTCTCCATCTTATGTATTTATAAACTTAATGTGATCACCAGAAAGAAAAATCATTGCTTTTTCTCTGAAAAGGTAAGAAAAAAATTCACTTCTTCGGTTTTGGGAGAGAGAAAGTCTATAGGTTCACTGAGGTGCAACAGCTTAGAGACTAATCAGTCAGCTTGACTAGCTGCTGCTGGTGAAGTGTTTAAAGGAACCAAACTCTCAGAAGTGTCTCACTGGCATGACACAAGATCTAATGGCAAGATTTCTATGAGTAAGAGATTTTAAAGTCAACTTATTTATACAAAGTGGCTCAGTTTCTCAGAGGTCAACTAATGTGAATCTTGCAAAACGGCGATGATCTATAAAGAAGAAACATGAGGGTTAACTTCTTTAGCGTCCTTTTTCTCCATAGAAAACAAAGATCCTTTTTTGAGGGAGGGGGTGGTCAGGGCGCATTAGTCTCCCAGGTACCATCCAGGTTTGAAATCTGGGGATCCTGTTTTAATCTTCCCTTGTCTTCCAGCCAATCGTTCACCAAGTTCTCCCCATGTTATCTACATCTCCCAGACTCTCTAGTTCCACTGTCTGGTTAAGTCTCTTATCTCTTCACACCTGCATTACTGCAACAGCCTCTTAGCTAGTCCTTTTTCCTTTGATCTCTTATCTCTTCAATTAATTCTGTTGGCTGCTGCCAGACTGATCTCCCTAAAACTGTGTTTTATGTCATTCCACTGTTATAACCTACAGTTCTTCCACATTACCATTTCTTTCAAACCTAGACTTCCCATTCTGATATTTAAGGCCCTCTATCTACCTTATATAGCCAAACTTTTCTCTTATTTCTCTGTCCCAGTCAAGTCCCTTTTTTGGCTCTTTCCCAGTGTTTCTTGGCCTTGTGTTCCTGAGCATCCCCTAGCCCCCACCTATCCAATCTCATGGTTCTTCCTTGAGTGCTACTCCAAAATGAGGCATCCTCAGCTAGGACAATGGGAAGGTTTATTCTGGTACATGGATAAAATTTAAAAACCATGAAGGAATCACTAGGATCCAATGCTTAGCCCAGGAAAGGCAGATGTGGGCAAAAGTCAGGGTACAGAGACATGAATGTGGAGCCAGGGAGATGGTTGAGTGTAGGTTACAGCCAAACTAAGGGAGAATAGCTAGTCTTGAACAGTTGTCTAGAACAATATTTAGAGTTTGAAGCTTCTGTTTGGTTCAACATAGATTTCTTGAGTGCTTTCTATGTACTAAGGAGCTCTGGTGGTATAGTGGTTAAGGCATTTGGCTGCTAACCAAAAGGTTTGTGGTTTGAACCCACCAGCCACTCTGTGGAAGAAAGATGAGGCAGTCTGCTTCTATGAAGATTTATAGCCTTGGAAACCCACTGGCGGTTGCTATGAGTCAGAATTGACTCCATGGCAGTGAGTTTTTTTTTTTTTTTTCCTATGTACTACATATTGTACCTGGTGCTGGAGACATAGCATTAAACCAGACAAACATAGTCCTAACCCTCAGGGGGTACTTTTATAAAGGGTAGTCAGATAATCAGATAAATCAGTGTAATGAAATGTTATGTGAAGAAAAATACATGGCAGGGGACCCTAATTTAGATTTAAATTTTGTTTGAGATCCGTCTATGTGACACCTCTACTTAGTAGTTTCAAATGTTCTTCAAACACAAATGTCATAGAATTAATTGTGTCCTCTTAAAATATCTTTCAACTTGGTAACCCATAATTTACACCTTTAATCTTACAAGAGATAAAAGGAGAGAGAAGTGATTAGAGATAAGAGAGATCTCACTACTGCCAAGAAAGAAGAGCCAGGAGTAGAGTGTCTCATTTGCTGAGAAGCTGGGGTTTCTGTGCTGAGAACCTCCTAGGCATAGGGGAAGATAGATGCCAAGACACATGGTAATCTGTAAGGAATGATGGGCCCTCAGATGGTGAGAGAAGACAAGGACTGTCTCCTGAATTTGGACTTGTAGTCTCCTAAACTGTTAGAAAAGAAATTTCTGTTCGTTACTTGTGGTATTTCTGTTACAGCAGCACTAGATACCTAAGACAAGACCAAACTCAATCCCCGCCCTCTCCAAACGTAGTGATCTATCATTGTTTCCTATCTCAGTGAATGGCTTCATTAGCTGCACAGCTGTATACACAAGAATGCATGAATCATCCTCAACATTTCTTTCTCTTTCATACTTTATAGCTGACTCATTACCAAATACTGATAATCATCTCCTAAATATTTGTCAGGAGCTCTGGTGGCGTAGTGCTCAAGGCAGTTGACTGCCAACCAGAAGTCTGGCAGTTCAAACCCACCAGCTACTCCTTGGAAGGAAGGTTGGGCAATCTGCTTCCATAGTTATACTGCCTGGGAAACCCAAGGAGGGGCTGCTATGAGTTGGATCCAACTCAACAGCAGTGAGTTTGTTTTTTGGTAAATATTTCTCAAATCCATCTTTCTCCATTTCCATTGCCCCCATCCTAACAAAGTTCTCCTTTCTTTCCTGGACTACTTTATTAACACAAGTTAGATCAGACCCCTTTCTCTTAAAACCCTGCAGTGGGTCTCCATTGCTCTTACAATAAAGACTGAAGTCCCAACATGTCCCAAATAGCTTTCAAGGGGTCTGGCACTCACCTGATTCACGAGGTCCTTCTTGTATGTCTCTACACCTCATTTCCCAGCTACACTGACCTTTCTGTTCTTTTATGTGCGGGCACTCCCTCCGAACCACTACGAGATTTTTGCACATGTAATATCCTCTGCTTGGAATTTTCTTCCTCTTCCTCTTTGTCTAGTCAATTCTTAGTTTTGCAATAAGGGCAAGATACCTGACCTTTCTTAACTATAATTTCTTGATGGGCAAAGAGGAGGCATTCTACCTCATAGGTATTGAAGGTTCAGATAACCGAATACAAATGGAAACATTCAAAAGGCTGTGTAGCCAACGTATTGATAAATATGTTCCCTTCTCTTCAATTTATTTGTTTGTCCTGCAGCTTGATGAGTTTTCTTTTTCCTTGTCGTTAAGCCTTCACAATCATATGTCTAGAGGTAATATGTATTTCTGTAAAGCCTTCCTTTCCCTTTCATTAGTGATCTCTGATTTTGTGCCCATTCTCTGCTAGAGATATTTTGAGGGAGACAAGATAGTGTGCTGGTAAAATGGACAGATTTTGGAGTCAAGCAGACCGGCATTCTTCTCTCAGACTCACTTCTACCCTGGCTCCATTATACTAGCCATGTGACTTTGGGATAGTCAATGAACCTCTCTAAGGCTCCTCATCACTAAGGAAGAGATCATATTGGACCTACTTCATGAGGTTGCTGTGAGGATTAAATGGCATGATGCAGGCAAAAGTATTTAATAAAGATAATCAGTTGCTGTTTTGTGGACATGGGGTCTAATCAGCACCGTGTTCTGATTTTGTCAAGTTCTTATTATCTACTGCTGCTTTATGCACCTTTTCACAATTCCTCACAGACCTCGTCTGTCTTGAAAGGGAGAACACCTGCCCCACTTACCAGATGCCTTTCCAGAGCCATCTCTGTAGCTTCTCTAGAGAGTTGAACCTACTTTCCAAAATCAATATTCATTTTACATCACAAAGTTGAAAAAAATTATTTTACTTCTCATTTCATAACATCAATGTTCTCTTTTAGACAGTTATCTATCTGATATGACAGGCTTTTGTGTGGTATGATAAATAACATTGACAGATATCTGATTAAGAATCTTTCATGCAAGTTTCATGCATAAAACATTCACTTCTTTTTGTTTAATATATCATATATAATGCTGAGGACTGTGCTCCAATTTTAACTCTCTCTTGTTGTAAATATTGTGCATAAAGTGCTTTGCTTCTAAAAATATTTTCTCTCTAATGCTTAAATTGAGGAGAGCAAAACCCGTGTTCCTCATAAGAATTCACAGGGTGCTGATTTACATATGATTCCGTGAAGTGAACTCTTAATACTGCAATAGACAAAACCTTTGTCCCCTAGAACATCTAAGTTCATCTCCATCTCAAAACATACCCAATAGGCTAGCACTTTTGTAAAAAACAAAACCAAAATGAAACCCCAAACTGAACCCACTGCCATCAAGTAGATTCTGACTCATAGCAACCCTATAGGACAGAGCAGAACTGTCCCAGAGGGTTTCCAGATCTGTAAATCTTTACGGAGGCAGACTGCCTCACCCTTCTTCTGCAGAGTGACTGGTGGGTTTGAACTGCTGACTTTTGCTTAGCAGCCCAATGCTATAACCACAACACCAGAGCTCCTGAAGAGACCCACATGTATATTTTTATTGTGTGAGCTTGTGCCTTCTCTTTCTTTCTGAAGACTGTTTTAGTGGAAGAAAGAATGTCACCAATACTAAAAGCACTGGCTCCCCACCCTAAGAAAAAAACCAAAAAAACCTTTAATCCTTTAACTTGATCCTCTTTGTTACCTCACTTTCCTTTCTTTTTGTATGCGTACACCTCTTTGTCTTCTGTTACTTCCTTCCCATTCTACATCCTGGGTCTGAAACCCAAGAAGCTCCTGGACACTAACAGGAGAAAATGGCGCTGGTTCTACTTCTGCCCTGCATTATGAGACCTACCTCTTCCTCATCATTGATTTTTCTTTCTCACTCTCTTTTTTTGATTATTACCAACAAAACCCTGCTATGGAGAGTGTGGGTGAAGTTATTAGCATTCCACAGAGCTCAGGAGTGTTGTCTATAGCCTTGAAGCTGATATCACAGTAAGATGCGTGGACAGGTCAGACTCCAGGCAGGACTTATACATTCTTCTTGGGTTTTAAAACATAATTTTGTACTCTGAAGACAACTATTACCTAATTGAAGAATAAAAAAAAAAAAAAAAAAGAAAAAAGAATTGTTGCCGTTGAGTCGATTTTGACTCATGGTGACCATATATGTTGCACAGTCCAACTGCACTCCACAGGGTTTTCAAGGTTGTGACCTTTTGGAAGCAGGTTGCTAGGCCTGTCTTTTGAGCTCCCTCTGGGTGGGTTTGAGCTGCCAATCTTTTGATTAGTAGAACGCTTAATGGTTTGTGCCACCCAGGGACCCCTAAATTGGAGAATAGAGATAATAATTATGGGTGTAATTCTCCTTTCATCACCAACCAATTATGTTTGTGATTGTGCATATTACACAATTAGCTTTGCCATAAGTTAAAATTGACTCAACAGCAACTAACAATAACGAACAAGTGCCGACTTGGAATGAAAACCATCAGGTATTGAAAAATATCCTGGTTCACTGGCAAATATGAATATGTAATTTACTTTAATCATCTGAACGTCACTAATGACAATGAGGTACTTGAACTTAGTGATGATCAATAAGCAGTGCAATGGTTTTCCATAGATTAATTTCTTAACCATTATACAGAAGTGTGAGGTATGGGACAGGTTAAGTTTTGAGTTGCCATGAAATCACTGCAATCTGATCCTAGTCCTCAAATGAACATAATGCCAAAAGTTTCTTGGTGAAATACAACTCACTGTGAATTCTGATTACATTTCCTATTCTCTTCCAAAAAAGCAGAGAGGAAATTAAGTTATATTTGATTACATTACAAAAAATCCAATTGGTATCTGGGCAGTCATTACCATATCAGAAGCCAAATGGACATATTGTACAGGGTCAGGCTGTGGGCTGCTGGGCTTTGGCTCATGAACCTGCCCTCTTATTCTTTAGCCCAACAGTTTGTAAACATTAGGAGAGAGTTAAAAGAATACAAGTGTACCTATGTGTTTTCATTATGAATAAAACAAAATATCATATATGTGAAATAAGTGGAAAATTGCATCCCTTGAACTGTAAGTACAATTTGTTTCTTCCTTATAGTAATGTTACCAGTTTCAACTCATCAACTTTCTTAAACTTTATTCAGTGAAACCAACCAAGTCTATATGAGTGGATCAAAGTGTACAAATTTTCTACTTCAGCAGTTCTCAATCATTTTTGTTTTGTAGATCACTTTGTTAGTATAATAGAATATTAAAAAATAAATAAATAATTTCTCTTGAGGATTTTCTTAAGATGGAAATTTTTATTAAGTCAATCCAAAGTGAGGCGTAAGATTCTGCATATTTTAGGTAGTAATGTTGCTGCTAGGCCAGGGACCACACTTTGAGTAGCAGGGTAATAATAGTATGTGGCCTCTTAACTGTATCTGCCCCTATAGAATTTATTGGCAGGTGTGAGCTATTCTCAAACACTCAGTGTCTGATTTTTATTTCATATTATAAGTATATTATTAATTAGAATGCAAAGTATGGATTTTGTTGCCATCTCAGGTATGAAAAGAGTTAAGGATATCAGTTTGCAGATGATCTTAAGGAATGCTGCAGGTTACCAGTGTTTTCTAATCTTTACCTTAAGAAACATTTAACTAAATAACTAAACCAAGTAGAAAACACTGATGCTTAGGTCCCATCCTCAGAGATTCTGATTTTAACTTGTCTGGGGTGCAGCCCAGGCATCAATATTCTCTAGATGATTCACTTGTGCAGTCAAGTTGAGAAGCCTTGCTTGGAAGTTACAAAGCCAGACTAGTGTAGGGAAGATGTGCACACAACCCCTGTAGAGTATATAGGGCATCTTAGAGAGTGAATGTCTAATACAGGCAGTTGTGTTGCTTAACGGAGGCCTCCTGGGTGTTGTTTACATGGATAAGACAGTCACCACCCTCATCGTTACTCTTACTGATCTGGAAGTAGCACAAAGCCTAGAGCATGGCATGGAAAATGAACAGAGAATGAATAAGGAATGCATGTTTGTCATGACATTTAACTTAAATTTTTTTAGAACTGCTTAAATGGAAATAGGAGAAATGACATTAAACACTTTAAATCTGGGACATCAATAAACTCTGTACCCTAAGCCTCCAACAGGGCTGGTTGTGTATCTCAGGGTGTTGTTGTTATGTGCCATTGAGTCGCCCCGACTCATAGCGACCCCTCCTTGGGTTTCTGAGGCAATATCACTATGGAAGTAGATTGCCCCATCTTCCTTCCGAGGAGTGGCTGGTGGTTTGAATGGCCAGCCTTCTGGTTAGCAGTCAAGTGCCTTAGGCACTACATTACCAGAGCTCCTATCTCAGGGTAGAGGGCTCTTTCAGTTGGTACAATGCAGTGTCTGTGTGGTGACTGGGTAAGCCTATGCTTATAATGCTTTTCATCAAGTCTGAATTCATATATTAAAACAGCAGAAAAAATAAAAGTGAGAAAAATGGCACAGCAGCACTCACTGGTGAGATACAAACCTTGCATGGGCTGGGCAAAGGGGCCCCTGACAAACACTACTTAACCAAGTCAATACAGCCCAGTGTGCACTGGGACTGAGTCTCTATCTAGATGTCTCAGTTTGGATATGGTAAGTGTCGTACTAGAAAGTTAATTCTTGGCCTTGTCACAGGGAACAGACGCTTATAATGTTTCAAAACGCAATTGTTTTGTGAACCAGAGACCAAAGGCAAGAGACACCTGGTGAACAGTAAATATCTAGACCATAAGAAACTAAATCTGAACACCTTTATCAGAGAGGCACCACCCAGTTCGAGTGAACAAAAGATTCATGGTTTTCTTTTTCTCAAAGAGTTCGCTGCTGTTTGTGTTCTGTTTGTGATCTTCTTTCAGCTGATAGTGGCTTTTGGTTACAAACGCTTATCATTCTATCTTCTGCCTGCCTCACAGCTGTTTCAAGTTCCTACTGGCCACTGCCATGATCTCAATTTCAGTTCAGCCACTGTATCCCTGTGTCCTTACACAGACAACCCAGCTTGAGGTTGTTTTGTTTCTCCGGACGCTTCTTCTTTCCTTCAGGAAAAGGCTCGGGCAACAAAGGAGGAGCAATGCTGTCATGCCATTAAGAAGCTCCTGAACATGTAACAGACCTATCCCATGCCACAAAGAGCCCTTGTGGCCTGTTTATCTATAGGCTGGTGAAAGCCTAGGAAGTTACTTTGTTTGACTAGAGTAAAAAGCTTAAGATGATCTCAAACACAGATTTTCTTTCATTTAAAAAAAAAAAAAGATCAAAGGAAGAAAGTATAATCTCCAAATCTCATGTTCCTCCTTCTCTGGTGTCACCTCAGTAAATAGGCATTCAGCAAACTGTATGTAATTATTAACCAATGGATTTTTTTTTTAACTCTGAGTTTGTAATATTAATTTTTTTTTTTTAAATGTACTAATCTGCTTCTTGTTCAATAATACCAGAAATCAGTATTTTGTTTGACAGATGAGGCTTTCCAACGTAAGTAAAATTAGAGCACATGTTATGCATATGCATATTGGAAATCACGCAATCTAGTGTAAACATTTATACCACATTCTCAGGGGATGAAGATTTACTGACAGCAGTTGTGGCATAATCTTGCCAAGTAAGCACTGTAAACATTTGCTTGACAATTCAAGTTCCAAAATATCTAGCTGGTGAGAGTGTCCTTTTTGTGAGGAAACACTCATTTTTATTTATTCAGCGGTTTTAAATCAATCTGTAGGTGGTAGGGGGTGGAAAGTCCTGATGGAGCAGTTGTGGATTTACAGTAGGGAACACCGATACCTCTTCTGGGTATGTTTGTGTGTCTGTGTGTGGTGTGTGTATGTCTGTTTGTGTGTGGTGGCATGCTTATCTGTGTGTGATGTGTGTTATGTATGTGTGTGTGGTATCTGTGCACATCTGTGGTGTGTTTGTAAGTGACGTGCATGTGGTATCTCTGTGTGTTTGGTTGTGGGGTGTCTGTTTCTGTGTGATGATGTGTGTGTGTGTGTGTGGTGTGTTTGTGTGTGGTAGTGTGTTTGTGTGATGTGTGTGTTAGGGTATGTGGTATGTGTACTCCTTCTCATGGTATGTATCTGATGTAGGTGAGTGTGTCTATTGTATTGTTTATGAGTAGATTTGCCCATACATGTCATAGGTGATGATTGAGAAATTCTTGGTTTTAGACCTAGGCTTCAAGGTCTACCAGTAGATTTTTGCTTGCTGATTTGAGGGTCCCCTGTATATATATCAAAAGCCCACTGCCATTGAGTTGATTCTGACTCACAGCAACCCCCACTGGGTTTCTAAGGCTATAAATCTTTACAGAAGTAGATCACCCCATCTTCCTTATGCAGAGCAGCTGGTGGGTTTGAACCACTGACCTTCTGATTAGCAGCCAAATGCCTTATGATATCTATGTTGTTGTTGTTGTTATTTGCCGTTGAGTCGGCCCCGACTCATAGCGACCCCTCCTTGGGTTTCCGAGGCAGTATCACTACGGAAGTAGGATTGCCCAACCTTCCTTCCGAGGAGTGGCTGGTGGGTTTGAACCGCCAGCCTTCTGGTTAGCAGTCAAGTGCCTTAGGCACTATGCTACCAGAGCTCCTATGATATCTATACAGACCTTAAAAAATTAAGTCTTTGTTTCACTTAGCAAAATTGGATGACAACGTTGCTCAGATAATCTCAATACAGAATAACTGCAAGATGCTAAGATATTTAGATTGTGACATTAATTTTTTCTAGGTAAAAGCCAAACATTATTCCTGATATAAACTTGAGAATTGCAGGGGACCAGATTCTGTGAGAAGATGTTTTGTCCTGAGATACCAGGCTATATAAGAGACTTTTGACTGTGGGTGTTGTAATTAAGTCTTTACCCTGAAAACCTCACACCCTAATACTGGTTACTCTTGAAAATACTGTTTAATGAGAATGTGAATAATTGTTGCTCTACTGGAAACACTCATTCAAAACCTATTCAAGTATGACTCCCAACCAAGGAAAATGGTAAATTGGACATGTAAGTGATCACTCTCAAATTGATCCTAAATATATTTTGTAATTTCAGCTATACTTACAGGGACTGAAGGTTTCGCAAATTCTGTAGTGCTTCCATGGGTACTTGTCTTAGCTGATTATTTTGCAGCATACTGCACATGAAAACAAATAGACAAGGAAAAACATTAAATAAAATTAACAATAATTAACAATAACTACTGATAAATGCTTTGATTATTTATCAAACAAAATGACCAAAGAAGAACTGATACATTTGAAGTGTGGTATAGGTGAAGAGTATTGAATATATCACGACCAGAAGAAAGAAAGCTGTCTTGGAAGAAGTACAGCTGGAATGCTCCTCAGAAGTGAGGATGAGACTTTGTCTCTCATACTTTGCTCATGTTGGCAGAAGGGACCAGTCCCTGGAGAAGGATATTACGTTTGGTGAAGTAGAGTGTCAGTGAAAAAGAAGACCCTCAACAAGATGGATTGACAGTGGCTGCGACAATGAGCTCAAGCATAAAAATGATTGTGACAATGGGGCAGTGTTTCATCTGACTTGATGGCACCTAACAATGACAACAATAATCATCAGCAGGCATTGTTCTAGGTGTTAGGGAAACAGCAGGGAACCAGAGCCACAGATCTTGGGAAGCTTAAGTTCCTCAGAGAGCAACAGATAATTAAAAAATAAAATACAAAACATGAGACAAGTGATGAGTATGATGAATAAAAACAAACAAACAAAAATAAGAAGTAATGGGATAGATGGTAACCAAGAGTGAGATTTTTATTTTAAAGGTGGTCAGGGTAGGCTTCTCAGAGGAGGTGATATTTGAGCAGAGGTCAGAGTGGAGTTAGGGAGTAAGCCACTTGAATAGCTGGGAACTTACTGAAGAAAAGGGAAGATTAAGTGCAAAGGCCCTGAGGCCAGAGCTGGCTTGACTTGTTAAAGGAGCAAGAAAAGAGCCACACTTAAAGCCATCATGCTTAAAGCCTAAAGTCTTTATCATCACCTACAAGGCTCTTGGTTTGGTTACCTAGTACTGCTCTAACAGAAGATACCACAAATGGGATGGCATGAACAAACAGGAGTTTATTCTTAAAATTTTGGAGGCTTTAAGTCCGAGTTCAAAGTGCCAGGCTCTAGGGGCTGGGTGAAAGCCCCTTGACCTTGGGCTTCAGCTCTGCCTCCTACTCCCAGTCCACTGAAGCTGGAGGTTTTTCTTCACTCAGCTGCTGGCTGCTAAGGCTGATAAGCCCAAGGTTGACAAGTAAAAGGCACAGTCCTAATGTTACCAAACCACATGGCAGGCCATTAATTCAAATCCATTGAAAGTCCCAAGATTGCCAGAGCATGGCAGGCTGCTGAATGAAGACTTGGCTACATGCAGAGTTCAAGTGTGCCAAAAAGCTGGCAAACTTCCTCAAAGCTGCTTCTTATATACTGAAAGCAGACCACCTCTCTAAGGCAGCTACTCAGCTGCTCCAGTAGATTCCACCATGGAGTTAATTGCCAATCTCACCAGGGGAATAACTACAACCAGCTGCCCAGCCACTCAACCAGGCCCAGCCAAGTTGACATGCAACCTTAACTACCACAGCCCTCCATGAAATTGCTTTTGATTCTCTCTTCCAACCTCTTGACCTTATTCTATCATAGTTATGGTAGATCAAGTGTGATGATAAGCCCCAGCTGGAGGGTTTAGGTAGGAGAATGGAGTAATCTTTTTTTGTATTTTAAAGGATCACTTGGTGGCTCTATAGATGAGATAGAAGGGGAACAAGGATAGCAGTATGAGACTCTTAAAGATAGTCTCCTTCCTTGTGCACGCTGTATTTTGACATAAGTGAAACTAATTTTGCAAAGCATTTGTGTTTTTGCTCTCCTAGGTTGAACAGTTTGTTCAAAACACGAGGACTATAGAATTGAAACACCTGGCAACAATGAAATTAAAATATTTCACTGCCAGTGGAGAAATAGCATGGAAAAAATTTTCCCTTTAGATTCCTTACATTTTGCTACCTTATTCATAAATGTTTATAACACAGTAATTTTGTAGCACATTCCCTCCTCACCCCAAGTATTTCATGATTCATGTAAGCTTAAGGGAGAAGATTATTTCAGGAAAGACTATTTTTAGGAAATATTTGTGCTTATTAGTTCACAAACTTATATCTGGATTTCAGAAACAATTTGCCTGGTTCTCTCATCTCCACAACCAAGGTTTCTTTTCATCAGGTGACTGGCTGGGACCCAACCCCAGGTTTGTCTAACTCCAAAGGTTGACGTAGTTTCCACTGCACGACGCAGCATCTCTTGGGGGAATGTTTGCTGAATGTACAAACTCACAAGTTGTATGGTGCACAATATGGTTAAGAACTGGGGTTCTTAAAGCAAACTACCTCTTTCCTGCACTAGCTGTATGGCCTTAGGGATATCACCTAATCTTTCCATGCTTCAGTGATCTGTAATAATACAAATCCCACAAGGCTTTGTATGATGACTCAAAGAGGGAAAGAATATAAAACAATACCTGATACACAGTAAGCTGTCAATAAAGGTTAGCCATTATTACATAAATTAATTAAACCCCTTTTCAAAACTAGTGATAAGTGAGATTTAATCAGTGAGTTAGAGAAAAAGAAATTATGTCAGTGATTTTCAAACTTTAGAGTTTATCACAATCCATTGATGGGCTTGTTAAAAAATAGATTTCTGGGCTCCATCTCCAAAGTTTCTGGTTCGGTTGGTCTGCAGAGGAGGCCAAGGAATTTTTATTTCTAACCAGCTCCTCAATGACACCAGTGCTGCTAGGTAAGGCTCCACATGCTGAAATATTTTAGTACAATGTTGGGCTTGAAGACCAGGCCTGAGCTGTAGTCTTGGTGAATCTAAGCAAACCACTTAACTTCTCTGACCCTTGCTTTTTAATTTTTACTTTTTAAAAATTTGTATGATAGAAATAATATCATCTGATTGAAAAGATGTTTGAGGATTAAAATATAAAAGTTGTTGTTGTTGTTATGTGCCGTCGAGTCGGACCTGACTCATAGGCAACCCCTCCTTGGGTTTCTGAGGCAGTATCACTATGGAAGTAGATTGCCCCATCTTCCTTCCTAGGAGTAGCTGGTGGGTTTGAACCACCAGCCTTCTGGTTAGCAGTCAAGTACCTTAGGCACTACACTACCAGAGCTCCCAAATATAAAAGTATTTGTATATAAAAGTATATACTTTCATATATAAAAATATGAGGTTATATGCAACACAAGCTAATATGACATGAAATATATTTGGAGATAATAAAAATTACGATTTTCTTTTTATGTCTGTGATTCTGCTTTCAAATGAATACGGTTTTTCCATTTATATTAAATTATTTTACTCAAGTAATCAAGTTCATTATGGTAAACCTGGATCTCACTAAAACTTCATAAGTCAAGAGTCTGAAAATGAATTGGTTTCTTATTAACAAAACCAAGTTTTAGGGAGATTTCACACTTCACTTTCTAGTTGGGAAATTGGGAGATGTGCAGCTTGCATTACATATTTTCATAGCATATTTGAATATTGCAAGCTTATATCCCTATGCTACTTTATACCTTTACAAACAGTTTCAATATTTATCTAATTAGAATTTCACAAAAATATTTTCTAAGTCACTAATTCATTATGTGACATATAAATGATAAGATGCAGGCAATAAACTTAACTGAAGTCTTAACTTTGTAAGTAATATATTGCTGGTACAAAGTGTGTGTTGAATTTTCCTTCTATCCTTTGTTAACTAAACAATTAAACTCTTAAAACATGATCTTTCTAAAATATCTGGGAACTTTGAGGGAAGGATAAGAGGCATTTAAATAAGTGTCCCTTCATTGAATAATTGCAAACATATTCAGTTGTTTTATATATCTAGTTTCAGAAAATGGAACTTCCTAACAGAGCTGCAACAAAGATAACTTTAAAAGCTACCCTTCAGCTACTTCCTAGCAAATTAATTTTTCAACCACTTCTACTGGTAAAATCCCCAAAATATTATAATAGAAAAAGTCACCTAATTTGTCTTGATCTCTCCCTTGATAGTGAACACTTGTTTAATTACTTTCAAATGACAAAACAAGAGAGCAAATTATCTCCATTATATCCTTATAAGTCTCTAGTGAGTCAATTAGAAAATTCTGTTTCTGTTTTAAAAATCCCACTGGGAGACAAAACAAAGCGTTTATAGCACTATGGAGTGCAATTAAAACAGAACACATTCACAACATGACTGTTGATTTTTTTTGCAAAGATTTCCTTACTGAATGCATTGAATAAAAACAGAATGTACTGTGAACTGTAACAATCTGCTTCTGTAAAGATTACAGCCGTGGAAACCCTATGGGACAGTTCTACTCTGTCCCATAGAGTCATTATGAATTGCAATTGACTCTATGACACACACTACCACCACCACCCATAAACTGAATATGGGTGTAGGCACTTATCACTTCATTTTTATCATTCACATAGGGGTTGTTGTTGTTTCATATAGCCTCTCCATGCTATTTTAACTATGTATATTTTTGTTTGTTTGCTATCTTTTTGCTAACAGGTCTAAATAAGAACAGGGATAGAGAAACAGAAGAAGATGAAATAATTTGTTTAAAGAGGACTTTACTGACTTGATAAACCAAGATTGTTATTCTCTCTGGTGAATTGTCCTGTGTTTTAACATCAAGCAACTATCAAGACTCTGCTGTGTCTACATAGCAGTGGGAGGCCTCTGGCTAACTGTGACTTCCCTATGTGTAGTTCTACCCATCACCTCCATGTGGCTTTGGTTTTTGTGGTGGATGGCAGGAGAATGAGCTAAGCTTTGATGCAATGGCCTGCACAGGAAAGTGAATCCTTTTTGAGGACAGCGTGGCTCAGAAATCCATTGGACTGGGTCTTTTATAACACAAAACCAATGTTTTTTTTTTTTTTTATTAAGGCCAATCTTTACAGGGATAATAGTTTTAATATTAGTGATCTTGCAGATCTAGCATCAACAGGGTTTCAGACATAAAACAGCCCTAGCCAAGGATGGCTGTTGCTATTTATCTTGATGTACCCGATCCCTGTTATCCCTGTTATTTTTCTCTTCTTCTCCCCTATGCCTTCCTTAGTCTCCTGCTACAAGTCATGGCTCAGTTGAATATTGCTTTTATATTGTCATTCTCATCATGCTACAGCACAATCGGTTCTTTCTTTCTTCTGACCACTTTTGGACATTATAAAACATTTATGAGAATTCCATTAGGGTAGGCATATGTCTGTCTTGTTGAGCATTTTACTTGTAGTGCTGTGGTTCTTACACTATTGAATCCAATGTTCCCTTTTAGTAACAAATATTTCACAATGCCTTTTATACTACACTTTAAAATAACTAATAATATATATCCTGTCTACACACATCATTGCAAAGAAGAAAACCAATAAAATATAAGGTCCTAACTATATTATAGGAGCTCTGGTAGCATAGTGCCTAAGGCACTTGACTCCTAACCAGAAGGCTGGCGGTTCAAACCCACCAGCCACTCCTCGGAAGGAAGGTTGGGCATTCCTACTTCCATAGTGATACTGCCTCGGAAACCCAAGGAGGGGTCGCTATGAGTCGGGGCTGACTCGATGGCAAATAACAACAAGAACAACAACAACAACTATATTATAAAAGAGAAAATTTTAAAAACAATTTATTGTAAAATCATACATAAATAATGCTCAGGCTTGACACCCAAGAGATATTTTTATGAATAAGTCAGATGCTTGCCTCTTCTTACACTGAGTAAAGTTGTGAGAGAAATAATGTGATTAGAAGTTATTCTATACAAGAACAGGGAAATAAGAGAACAGGTCTACATTGATACTATAATAAAAATGAGAGTTAAGGTATGCATTAAAAGCCCATACCTATTGTATATTATAAGGGAAGAGGAAATATTTTTTATTACAATAAAAATAACATGCTAAGATAAATTACAGGCATTGTAGTACAGAAAATGAGGAAGTGTGACGTTCTCACAAATGAGCATGGATACTCTCACAAATTATATTCCTTAATATAGAAGAGCAGTGCCAAAATAATTCCCTATATTTTGATGTAGGACAGCACAGTGTTGGAGTATCACAGAGAACATTTCTTCTATCTCAAGATTTTATCACATGCCGAGGAGAACATTCATTCTCTAGAACTTCAAAAGGCTCTGGAGAACATAGCCATACTTTCCACTGGTAACAGGGAATTGAGGTTGAAAAGGAAAAAGAAATGACCATGGCATTGCCTTTATAAAAAGTGGGTGGTAGACTTTGGTGGATCCCTGGGTGGCACAAACAGTTAACATTTGACAACTAGCTGAAATGTTGGTGGTTTGAACCCACTCAGAGGAGCTTCAGAAGACAGGTCTGGTGACCTGCTTCCTAAAGGTCACAGCCTAGAAAACCCCACGGAGCAATTCTACTCTGCACACATGGGGTCACCATGAGCTGGAGTCAACTCGGGGGCAACCAGCAATAACAACAGTAGACTTTGCTGGAATGCATAAGAGGAAGATTGAAAAAGCCACAACAACAACAACAACAACAACAAAACCACACAAAAACTCACTGCCATTGGGTTGATTGTGACACTTAGTGGCCTTATAGGACAGAGTAGAATTGCCCAGCAGGGTTTCCAAAGCTGTAAATTTTTGAGGAAGCAGACTGCATTAACATTCACCCACAGAGTGGCTGGTGGGTTTGAACCACCTACCTTTTGATAGCAGCCAAAAGTTTTAACCACTGTGCCACCAGAGCTCCTGAAAAAGCAACAGGTCACCCCCAAATAAATAAATCATATAGTTGTCACAACATCGATCTCCTGTGATTACACTCCAAAAATTTAAAATGGCAACAATACAAAAATATTTATAAAGCAACCTTTATTAGTGAAATTCAATGAGATCTGTGCTTTGTGTTTCTGTGTGATTTAATGATCTCCATAGTTATATAATTTTTAATATATTTTGTGCTTTTTAAAGCAATTCCTTTTCTGCACTAACACCATTTTCAACTAAATGTGTAGTTAGAAATTCTACCTTACTTGGAGTAGACAGGGTGCACCAATTGAACTAATTATTTAATCGTTTTGAGAGAATATGGTTATTCCATTTAGTTTTCTTGTCCACATTATTAGGCTTATGCAGAATTTCTTATAAAACCTTTCACTATTGGTGATGGTTGCCCAACATAATTAAAAGAACTGATGTCACTGAATTACATATGTAAAAAATGTTGAATTGGAAAATGTGTTATATATATACATATATATTACAACAATAAAAATGGTTAAAATGGTAAAGGACAAACCCTTTCAATATTATAATGTATTAAAGTATTATTGATTATATTTGTATTATGTATTTAAGTACTACTGATTTATATTCGGTGTGGTGGAACAGTCAGGAGTCAAGTGGAATGCAGGAGGCTCTTCTTGCTGGGTTGTATAGCACATTGCAGAAGTATTTACTACACACCAATCCTTATGACAACGAAAGATGCCCTATAAACTTCCACAGCACTCCGTCACTGGCAGAGCCACCATGTTGGAGAACCACCACTCCGATACCAAAATACTTCCAAAATATTTGAAGGTTGAGTCCACTTGCTGAATGTTAGTCTTTAAGTCAGCAAAGGAAAGGGAGGAGTGAACACAAATTCTGGCAGGGTCTTGCTCCTCTTGAACCCTCTTCATACTGACAGTGATTTGGCGAAACTGCAAAATCTAAACATGCCATTCCTTTGTTAGATCTCTTCCTTTGCTCCTTAGCATGCTTAGAACATGATTACACCCACGTTTCCTGACATGGAATAGAAAGCCCTGTGATTAGGACCATTTCTACTTCTCTGGGCTCTTCTCCAGATACTCTCCACCTCTCCCTGAATGCTCTAATACCAAACTACTGGCACCTGCCTGTTCATCCCAGGTATTTCCTGCCTCTGTGTCTCTCTGCATATTGTCCTCACAGTCTGCAGCATCCTTGGCCACCTTATTTGGCTGGCTGATTCCTAGTTGTCCTTTAAGATTCAACTCCTGGGTCATCTCTTCAGGAAAACATTGTTCCTAGGTAACTGATTTTGAACCATCAGACTGGACTAAATGCTCTCAACCTCTACAGTTACACCCAAACCAAAACAAACCGACTGCCATCAAATTGTTTCCAACTCATAGTGACCCCAATCGGGTTCCCAAGGCTGTAAATCTTTATGGAAGTAGATTTCCTCCTCTTCCTCCTGTGGAGTGGTTGGTGAGTTTGAATTACCTACATTTTGGTTAGTAGCCCAGTGCCACCAGAGCTCCTTAGTGCCCTGCAAACAACTATGCACAAGAATCACAGGTGATCTGTTTATGTATCAGTTTGTCTACTGCTATAAACTCTTCAAGGGCATGGACCATGTTTATTGATATTTGTATTTCCAGCAACATTGTGTTTAATGCCACTTTGAATATTATACACATCAGGCTTTTGCTGAATCCTAGCCTATACAAGCAAACAGAAAGTGCATTGGTTTGTTAGGATTAGATAACAGAGAGAGTCTAAGGACCACATTTCATTTCTTTCTGGTGGAAAAAAGTATATTTAAATAAATTTGAGAGTTAATCTATGATTTTTATTTTTAAATCACACTAATCCAATGCTTTCTGAAATATTCAAGCAAATTGTACCATGTTGTTGTTGTTGTTATGTGCCCTTGAGTCAGACCCGACTCATAGCAACCCCTCCTTGGGTTTCCAAGGCAATATCACTGCGGAAGTAGATTGCCCCATCTTCCTTCCGAGAAGTGGCTGGTGGGTTTGAACCACCAGCTTTCTGGTTAGCTGTCAAGTGCCTTAGACACTATGTTACCAGAGCTCCCAAATGTACCATAGGAATCAGGAAAACATGTGTAGAAGCACTCTGGGGGCCAGGGGTGGAGCTGGTTGTATACTTACATGCAGCTTGTATACCTACAAAGTATATATTTCTAATTGCATTATATTACTACTGAATATTTGTTCCCCTACAAGCCCATACTAGATATGAAAGTTCAACTTTTTGTTTAGTATATAATATATATTTCATTAATAAACATATGGCATTAGGTCAACAACATACAAAATGAATTAGAGCTTCCTTGTTCTGTCTGAATCAGTCTGAATCATTCATTAAACAAATATTTACTGAGTGTCTACTCTGAGTCAGGCACTGTTCTAAGAGCTAGGGATAGACCAGCGGCAGGCAGACAGTATCTCTAATTTCATGGAGCTTTAGTGTATTGTGGGAGCTCTGATGGCACAGTGGTTAAGCATTTGATGGCTACCCAAAAGGTCAGCAGTTCCAACCCACCAGCTGCTCTGTGGGAGAAAGATGAGGCAGTCTGCTTCCATAACAATTTACAGCCTTGGAAACAATATGGGGCAGTTCTATTCATCTATAGGGTCATGATGAGTTGGAATCGATATGATGGTAGGGGGTTTGTGGGGAACAAATAATCAGTAGTAATATAATGCAATTAGAAATATATAATGGTATAATTAGAAAATGTAAAATGTATGATGGAAAAATTTACACAAAACAAGTAATTTAAGCATAAGAATTCAAAGATTTTAAAACTATAATTCTATACAATTGAAACAAGTAGTTTATATATAATTCATATATATTTGTGTTCTATATTAATAATTTATATATAATTATGATTGCTGGAGATACACTTAAATACAGACACATACATACATACACTCTAGGTCATTATATCCAACATGTATTTGTCAAGTGAATTAAAATAATTGGTTCCAGTATAATTAATCAACAAGTATCTGAAATACTTAATGGTACACAGATCAATGTAAGAAAAACATCATCTTAGTTGTGTTATCTAAGTTTGAGTTAATGATGCATTTCTGAATGGTTCCAAATATTTTACTTATTCATGGAGATATAGGTGCATTGGATCTGGTCTACAAGTCAGAATTCAATTCATAATGATTTAACATTTGGATTTGGCAACATGACAACTTAAAAATGTCTGCCCAATAACAAAATTAATCCAAGGAGAACAAACCAAACCCAATCACATAAACAGGCCTAACAACTGGTTCTATTATTGAATTTAACTTCTAATAAAATATAAAATTTAATTAAACTGATTATTTTGTAGCCCAGATATCCCACAGGCTACTAAAATGCAATTTTCATTAAGCAGAAATATATCAAATGTCTTTTTAGAGTTAATAGCTTTTATCTTAAGAAAAGGAAATAAAATCAGGACGTTTTCACTGAGATAAAATTTTCCTAGGATGATTTTCACCTTGCATTATTTATTTTCTCTACCTAAGTGCCCTTTTTTCCTACACTTAAATACTAAAAAAAAAAAAAAGTTAAGCAATGGATACTAGAAGAAGGAGGTATTCATTGAATTTTCTGATAAACAAATTGGTAAGTTGGACATTAAATAATATGAAAATCAATTTTTACGATTCTCAGTAAATTTGGAAGCAGCTACTTAGTGTATCTATGTGTACTAGGCTTTTCCACATAAATTCACAGGTGGAACATAGAATTGTCAGTTTTTAGCTGAATTTTATTCAGTGCATCAGAAGGAAAGAAACTTCAACAATAGTTTGAAGCTGTGATCTCATTAGGTCAGCATCACAGTGATTTATTCACTTGGTGGTTGAAATGATTTCAGATAATCTCCCCAAGTTAAAAACACAAAGAGAAAAAGAAAAAGAAATACTCTTTTACAAGTTTGAGTTCATAAGTTAGTTATTTAGAGGCAAACAAACAATTTTATATATTAAAGTTATAGATAATTGTTTTCACACACTAATTCCAAGTATAAGATGGTACTATGACACTTGTTAAGGTAGACTTGAATTTAGATGAACTATCTTATGGACCTAAAGAATTTATTAGAGCAATTGAATATCTACAAGTTAATTACCATCCATTTGATACTAAAATCAGAAATATATCAGATAATACCAGATTTACTTACAGAACTTTAAGACTGTAAAGACCAGCAAAGGCTCCTTTGGGAATGTATGTCAAAGAGTTTCCGGCAAGACGTCTGTGAGGTTAGAAGGAGAGGAAAGAGTGTGAGTGTAGCTCTCTTCATGTGGAATTCATTTAATTGTTAAAAAATGCAATACAATCATGTTCAAGCCACAAATGCCAGAAGCAACTATAAAGGATTTTGTTTTGCACTAATCATTTTGCAAAAAATTTTATGTCTATTCAAAATGCTGGTAGAAGAAATGCTTAAGAAGAAATGTAGTCAATTATCTTTTTACAATAACTGACTTAGTAAATTATACTCTGCATATACAACTATCCTTTTAAAAAAAGGTTTTAAACAAAAGTTGGAAACATATAGAAAACGTCAAGAAATATAATGACAAAATATGAACATCACATCATTTCTACAATTATTCTTTATAAGCACAACTAAATTAGATAAACAAAAAGGGCATTTCTGTTGCAATTAAACCACAAAATACCCAACTTTCTTAATAACTCGGTAAATAAGAATGCTCTCATATCAATTTTTTAAAAAACTCTGCCAGTAAAGGGTTGTTATTGTTGTTATGTGCCATCGAGTCGGCCCCAACTCATAGAGACCCCTCCTTGGGTTTCCGAGTCGGTATCACTACGGAAGTAGATCGTCCAACCTACCTTCCAAGGAGTGGCTGATGGGCTTGAATCACCAGCCCTCTGGTTAGCAGTCAAGTACCTTAGGTACTATGCTATCAGAGCTAGTATGTTTTCTTTGAACAATGCCTTAACAAATTAAATACTAATTAAAAAGAGTTTAATATTAAAACCATTAACATGGGTTATTTAATGAAAAGGTTTGATATCATTAGATGGAAAATTAAAGATGTTCACTTTAATAGCAAAAAGAAAGAAACAAGCTAAGTGTCCATCAATAGATGAATAGATAAACTGTGGTACATACACACAATGGAATGCTACACAACAATAAAGAACAATGATGAATATGTGAAATATCTCATAACATGGATGAATCTGGGGGACATTGTTGTTGTTAGGTACCGTTTAGTTGTGTCCAACTCATAGTGACCCTATGCACAGCAGAACAAAACATTGCCTGATCCTGTGCCAGCTCCATGATCCTTGTTATACTTAAGCCCATTGTCGCAGCCACTGTGTCAATCCATCTCATTGAGGGCCTTCCCATCTTTCATGGACCCTCCACTTTACCAAGCATGACATCCTTCTCCAAGGAATGGTCTCTTCTGATAACATGGCCAAAGTAGGTCGGATGAAGTCTGGCCATTCTTGTTTCCAAGGAGTATTTTGGCTGCACTTCCTCCAGGACAGATCTGTTAGTTCTTTTAGCAGTCCATGGTACTTTCAGCATTCTTCACCAGCACCACAACTCAAAAGCATCAATTCTTCTTCTGTCTTCCTTATTCATTGTCCAGCTCTCACATGCATATGAGGCTATTGAAAATACCATGGCTTGTGTCAAGGCACACCTGACGCACTTTAGTCCTCAAGGAGACATCTTTGCTTCTCAGCACTTGAAAGAGGTCTTTGCAGCTGATTTGCCCAGTGCTATACATCATCTAATGTTCTGACTGCTGCCTCCATTGGAGATGATTGCAGAACCAAGCAATGTGAAGTCTTTGACAACTTCAATCTTTTCTCTGTTTATCGTGATGCTGCTTATAGGTCCAGTTGTGAGGATTTTTGTGTTCTTTATATTGAGAGGTAATCCATACTGCAGAATGTAGTCTTTAATCTTCATCAATAAGTGCTTGAAGCCATCTTCACTTTCAGCAAGCAAAGTTGTGTCACAGGTTGTTAATGATTCTCCCTTTAATCTTGATGCCACATTCTTCTTCATATAGTCCAGCTTCTCAGATTATTTGCTCAGCATATAGATTGAATAAGTATGGGGAAAGGATATAACCCTGACACACTGCCTTCTTGATTTTAAACCATGCAGTGTCCCCTTGTTCTGTTTGAACTACAGCCTCCTGGTCAATGTACAGGTTCCTCATAAGTACAATTAAGTGTTCTGGAATTGCCATTCTTCTCAATGTTCCCTACAATTTGTTATGATCCACACCATCAAATGGCTTTGCATAGTCAATAAAACACAAGTAAACATCTTTCAGGTATTCTTTGCTTTGAGCCAAGAGCTATCTGACAGCAGCTATGATATCCCTTGTTCTATGTCATCTTCTGAATCCACCCTGCTCCTTTGGAGTACTGCTGCAACCATTTTTGAATTATCTTCAGTAAGATCTTACTTGGGTGCAATATTAATGATATTGTTTGATAATTTCCACATTCTTTTGGATCACCTTTCTTTGGAATGGATACAAATATGGATCTCTTCCAGTCAGTTGGCCAGGTAGCTGTCTTCCAAATCTCTTGGCATAACCAAGTTAGTACCTTCAGTGGGGATCCGTTTGTTGAAACATCTCAATGGGTATTCCATCAATTCCTGGAGCCTTGTTCTTAGTCAATTCCTTCAGTGCAGTTTTGACTTCTTCCTTCGGTACCATTGGTTTTTGATCATATGCCACCTCCTGAAATGGATGAAGATCTACTAGTTCTTTTTGGTAGTGACTCTATGTATTCCTTCCATCTTCTTTTGATGATTCCTGAATCATTCAATATTTTGTCCAGAGAATCTCTTAATATTGCAACTCAAGGCTTAAATTTTTTCCTAAGTTCTTTCAGCATGAGAAATACCGAGGGTGTTCTTCCCTTTTGGTTTTCTAACTCCAAGTCTTTGTACATTTCATTATAGTAATTGGCTTTGTGTACTCAAGCTGCTCTTTGAAATCTTCTGTTCAGCTTTTTTTATCTTGTCATTTCTTCCATTTGCTTTAGCTACTCTCCACTCAAGGGCAAGTCTCAGAGTCTCTTCTGACATCCATTTTGGTCTTTTCTTCTTTTCTCGTCTTTTTAATGACCTCTTGCTTTCTTCATGGATGATGTTCTTGATGTCATCCCACAATTCTTCTGGTTTTTGGTCATTGGTGTTAATGCATCAAATCTGTTCTTTAGATGATCTCTAAATTCAGGAGGGATATTTCAAGATCATATTTTGGCTCTTGTAGACTTGTTTTAATTGTCTTTAACTTCAAGTTGAACTTGCATATGAGGAGTTGATGGTCTGTTCCACAATCAGCTCCTGGCCTGGTTTTGGCTGAAGATATTAAGCTTTTCCATCACCTCTTGCCACTGATGGAGTCAATCTGATTTCTGTGTATTCCATCCTGTGAAGTCCATGTGTATAGCCGCCGTTTGTGTTGTTGAAAAAAGGTATTTACAATGAATAGGTCATTGGTCTTGCAAAATTCTATCATGTGATTTCCAGTATTACTTCTGTCACCAAGGCCAAATTTTCCAAATACTGGTGATTCCTCTTTGTTTCTACGTTTTGCATTTCAGTCATCAGTGATAATTAACCATCCTGATTGAATATTTGTTCAATTTTGGACTGCAGAAGTTGATAAAAATCCTCAATTTCCTGATCTTTGGTGGTTGGGGCATAAATTTGAATAGTAGTCATATTAATTGGTCTTTCTTGTAGGACCATGGATATTATCCTATCACTGACAGGATTGTACTTGAAACATCCTTTGCGCTGATGAATGCCACACCATTCCTCTTCAAATCGTCATTCCCAGCATGTAGATCACATGGTTGTCTGATTCAAAATGGCCAAAACAAGTGCATTTCAGTTCACTAATGCCTAGGGTATCAATCTTTATGCATTCCATTTCATTTTTGACAATTCCAATTTTCCTAGATTCATATTTCATACATTCCATGTTCTGATTATTAATGGATTCTTGCAGCTGTTTCTCCTTAATTTGAGCCATGACACGTCAGCAAATGGAGGTCTCAAAAGCTTTACCTTATCCATATCATTAAGGCTGGTTCTACTCTGATGATGCATCTCTTTCCCCTTCATATTTTGAGAGCTTTCTGACCTAAGTAGCTCAACCTCCTGCACTGTATGTGACAATGTTTCTGGGCTATTCATAAAGTTGTGCAGTAATGTATCAGACAGTGTTTCTCTGCTATTCATAGGGTTTTCCCTTGCCAATTCTTTGAGAAGTGGATGGCCTCTTCCTTCTTCCAAGTCTGTCTCAGTCTGCAAGCATGCTGAAACCTGTGCACCATGTGCAACCCTGCTGGGTTTGAAACACCAGTGGCACAGCCTCAAGCCTCACAGCAACATGCCACTACAGTAGGACAAACCAATATACAAGTTTGTCTCCCTTAGCTGTTCCAAACTTCTCTACCTTCCCCTTACCTGGACCCTGCCTCTGCTTCCTCACTCTGTCCTGGTCCTCCTGGCTTCTTCTCTCCTTTCTTCTGCTTTCCTAGCACTTGAGGGGTGGGGCCTGGGTCCCTCTCCTTACCCAGATCCCTGCTGCTGCTTCCCCTCTGTATCCTGATCCCCCTTGCTTTTTCTCTCCTTTCTTCCTCTTTTTTACTGCTTGGGGGGCGGGGCCTGGGCCCCTCCCCTTACCTGGGTCCCTGCCACTGTTTCTTCTGGGGGACATTATGCTGAGTGAAATAAGTCAATTATGAAAAAGACAAATACTGTATGAGACCACTATTACAAAAAGTCAAGAATAGGTTTATACACAGACAGAAACATTCCTTGATGTTACCAGGGATGGAAGTGGGAAGGAAGGAGAATCACTAATTAGATCATTCTGGTGAAAGAAAAAGCAATATACAACCTGACCAAGGTAAAGGAAGACACTGAAAGGTATATAAGAATAAAGGGCAATTATGGTAAATACTATAACATAGCCAGATATATATGCTAAATAGGACACATATATTTATTTGTGCTGTACATATATTCATATATATGACATAGCACATAAGAGATACAGTTATGGAAATTTCTTAGACATTACCATACATTTCATGAGACTGAATTACAGGATTTGAAGTCTAAGGACCATAGTCTTTGGGGACATCTAGATCAAAACAGTACATAAACACAATGTTCTACGTTCTAGTGTGATGAGTAGCATCTGGGGTCTTAAAAGGTTGCAAGTGGCTATCTACTACACAACTACTGGTCTCTTCCTGTCTGGAGTACAGAGGAATGAAGAAAACCAGACTCAAGGATGCAATTAGTTTAAAGGACTAATGGCCCACATAAACCACAGCCTCCTCTAGCCTGAGACCAAAAGACTTAGATACTGCCTGGCTACCACCATTGATTGCTCTGACCAGGGACACAACAGAAGGTCCCAGTTAGAAGGTAGAACAAAAATAAAATTCATAAAAAAGACAAGACTAACAAGTCTGATATGGATTGGAGGAACCCCTGAAACAATTTCCCTAAAACATCTTTCTAACTTGGAACTGAAGACACTTCCAGAGGTCACCTTTCAGTCAAAAAATAGACTGGCCTAAATAATAAACAACACCCATGAGAAATATGCTTTTTAGAATTATCAACCATACGAGACCAAAGGGCAACAGTTGCCCAAAAGCAAAGATGAGAAAGCAGGGAAGAGCAGGGAAACCTGTAAGTGGAAATGTGAAACCCATGGTAGAAATGGGGAGAGTGCTGACATATTGTGGAGACTGGAAAGAATGTCATGAAACAATTTGTGTATGAATTATTGAATGGGAAATTAACTTGCTGTGTAAACTTTCACCTAAAGTACAATGACATGTTAAAAAAATATTGAGTGATAAAAAGCAAGAGTGGTATGTTTAGGATAATCACAATTAAGAAAAAAACCCAGTATATGAATGTGTATCTGTATGGATATAAATGCACAGAGAAAGGCCTGGAAGGATACACACACAGCCTCTGGGAAGGGGAGTGAGTTGGAGTGGAGAGGGTGAAGGGGACTTTCCTCAGCACTGTGTCTGGATTGCATGAAATTTCTTATAGTACAAATGTATTTTTTTTTTTTTTTTGTATAATCAGAAAAGAACAAATTTAGAAATGCTTACTTTATAGTGGTTTTCCAAGTGCAAAATGGTCAATGAGAGAAATATGCAAAAAGACCAACAAGGTAAGGTACTATAACATTTGGTTTGGTACTTTTTTTGGCAGCCACATCAAAGCCATAATCTCAGCTGTTTAATGGTCCCACAAAACAGAAAACCCAAGAACAGCAGAGTGATTCAGAACAGCACAGAATTTATAATGAGCTGATCATATCTTAGAATGGTAGGTAGGAGTGGGGATGAAGACATTCAAATATTTTCTTCATGGAGGTAGATGTTTGAGGATAAAGGTGGAGTTGGTCCATTTGGCTAGTGTTTATTTCTGAAAGGTCTAATGGCCTCAAGTTTACACTTTGATATTATTTCCAAATGAGATGTAATTCAGTCACAGAGATACACTGACAGGACTATGATAATTCTGTGTCCCATTGCTAGTTCTCACCACTCATAATATACCATAAATGAATATTTTAAAATAGGTACTGCAATTATGTCATGAACAGAATCTGTGCATGTGTGCATTATTGTTGTTAGCTGCTGTCAAGTTGGCCCTGACTCAGGGTGATGCATGTACAATGGCACAAAAAGATCAACATAGGGTGATCTTTGGAAGTAGATCACCAGAACTTTTTCCTAGTCCAGAGAAAAAGAAAATGAATAAAACCAAAGATGCATGGAAACAACTAGTCAAAGGGACTAGTGGACCATGAGAACCTCAGCCTACATGATCGTGGCTCTAGAAGAACTAAATGGTGCCCAGCTACCACTGTCAACCACTTGAAAAGGGAGCAGTATAGGAGATCCTGTGTAGGGTAGGAGAAAAATGTGGAACAAAGCTCAAAGTTATAAAAAAAGACCAGGCTTACTGGTCTGACCTCTGAGATAATGGCCCTTAAGTCACCCTTCAGGCCTGGAATTGGACTATCATGGCTAACTTTCAGCCAAACAATAGACAAGCCTATGAGGTGAACAACTACACCAGGAAGATGTACTCTTTAGAATAATCAACATGGGAGATCAGAAGGGGAGTATTTGCACAGGGAGATAACTCAGAGGGCTGGAATGCATAGGAAAGAAGGACACAGGGAAAAGTTAACCACAAGGAGGAAGTGGGAAGAGTACTGTTACATTTTGGGGATAGCAATCAGTCTCATGAATCAAAATGTGTATGAACTCTTCCTTGGAAAATGAATTTGCTCTGTAAGTTTTCACCCAAATCACAAATATATGTGTGTGGGTATATACATATATACACACACATACACACACACTCTACAAGAAGAAATATGAACCATTCCCAAAGGCTCTACTTGTCGTGGCTCTGCCACTAACTTTGCTGCATGCTATTAAGTAAGTTACTTGACATTTCTGAGCTTCTTTTTCTCACTTATTACATGAAATGGTTAATATCAAATGGCTTTTCATATCCCTTCCAGCTCCTAAACTCCATGTTTTTTTCTCCCTTGTCTTGTGGTTATCTGTATTTATGCCTGTTTGCCTTCCTTTAACAGATATAATCTTGTTAAAGACTTGGATAAACTCTTGTACTGTATGCCTGCCTTCCTCATGGTGCCTAAAGCAGTGTTTTTAAAACTATAAATAAATGCAGTGGCTTGGAATATAATTAAAGAAAGAAAGAAAGAAAAAACGAGAATAGAAAAATAGCAGAATGTTTTGGCTGCAGAACTGCTTTCATGAAACATGTTTCCTAATGTATTTTTATAGGAAAAAAAACAATGCATTTCTTCCTGTACATGGTAAGGAAAGTTTGAAAATCACTAGCCTAGTGATACTGCCTCGGCAACCCAAGCAGGGGTCGCTATGAGTCAGGGCTGACTAGATGGCACATAACAACAAAAACAAAGCATACTACGGATTCAATAAATAAAGGTGAATAGTATGTATTCCAGATTAATATTTGACAAGAATGATTTCATAGATGCTTTATTTCTTTATTTCCTGCAAAGTTCTCTGACCAGAAAATCCTCTTTAGATGGTCACACTGGCCTTTCATCTGGAATCCTCATAGTCAGTCTCTCCCAGACAACTGCCCGTCTTCTTATACCAAACTCTGATTATATCGCTTTCATGTTCCCAGCCTTCCACCACTTCCCATGCCAGATGAATGAAAGAAGTCTTCAGACTCTTTTCCCCTGATTTCCTTATTTGTATTTCATGCTGTAGCTAAACCAGACCATGGTGCTGCCTTACTTAGACATGTCCTCTACTTTTTCACTTCTGGCCCTTTGCTCTGTCTAAAACTGTTCTCCTTCCATTCCTTCTTCTTTTCCTGTCCCTCAAAGTCATTTCATTTTTGAGCCTTCCAAATTGATGGGGAATCTCTTTACTTACGATCCCTTAGATAGCATTTTGTAGTCTCTTAAGGATTTTATAGTTTACCTTGAGTTATAGTGTGTACCTGACACATAAACAATGAGAAACTCTTTGAACCTAGGGATTCTCTTTGTATTCATTATAGAGTCTATCATAGTATCTGAAACTTGGTAGGTTGCCCCTTGACCAAAAAAAAAAAAAAAAAAAAATGCTGTCAATTCAATTGACTCATGGTGATTTTAAGTGTGTCAGAGTAGGACTGTGTTCCATAGGGTTTTTAATGGCTGATTTTCTGCAAGGATATCACTAGGACTTTTTTCTAAGGTGCTTCTGAACCATGAACATTGTGGTTGTCCCAATACTTCTCAGTTAATCATTTTCATAGAGGCTACCATCCTGTCCCTCAGTTTCCATTCTGCCCTTCATCTTTGACAAGATTTGCCAAACTAGCCTTAGATCATGATATTCCAATGTCTTTTTTTTTC
>NW_006921926.1:1486556-1492892 GCF_000298275.1 Orycteropus afer afer | reverse complement strand
TGGATTTAATAAATGAACTCTTGAGGTCAACAAAGCCATCTTTTATTGGTTATAAGGCCCTATGATTTCTTTAACCACAGACAACTTAAATACAATTTTAACTCCTTTGTGAAGTCTTCCTTATTTACCTCAGTCCACAGTCAGTAATCCTATAGGATATATCCTATAAAGTGTTGCCTATAAAGGTTACTTTCTACAGTTTTATACATAGCCTACCTGACTAGATTACAGCCTCCTAAGTTCAGGTATCTTATTGTCTACATAGATCAGGGAACTCAATCAATATTTATTGATTGATCAGTTGCTCTTGTTTCCAAAAACTGTTGGCTGTAGTGCTACAGTTGCTTCAGACGTGGCATAACTATTCCAAGATGGCTGGCTAGTTCTTACATAACCAGATCAGAAACAGCTGTAGAGTGTTCCTTCTTCATTACACAACAAATTTAAATTCAACAGAATTTCTTTGAGCACTTTCAGTATGCTATGGACAGTGCTTTTGGTCATACAAACAGTAGCTATCATTTTGTTTTTAAAACAACTCATAAATGCTAAACACAACGGTAAACACTTTATATACATTGTGTTTTTAAGTCTTTTAACAACCATATTTTAAAAGTGAAATTTTTATCCCCTTTTACAGATGGAAAAACAGGCCCAAGAGAATTTAAGTTATTTACTTATGCTTACATAGAAAAGCTTACAAAAGAGAATTTGGATTCAAGCATAGTATTTTGGGTCCGAAATTTGGGTTTTTGATCATTACCCTGGGGAAAATTATGTTGATCTGGAGTATAGGTTGGTCACTCCTGACCAACCTAAAACAGGAAAAACACAAGAACACAAAGACACTGCATTATTTGAAGGATTGGCCATAGGAAAACTGTTGTCTCTTATCAAACTTCTCCCATTGTCTTCCAGATCCAGTGATGTTGTTGTTGTTATGTGCCATTGAGTCGGACTTGACTCATAGTGACCCCTCCTTAGGTTACCAAGGTGGTATCACTATGGAAGTAGATCTCCCAACCTTCCTTCCAAGGAGTGGCTGGTGGGTTTGAACAGCCAGCCTTCTGGTTAACAGTCAAGTGCCTTAGGCACTATGCTACCAGAGCTCCCTCCAGATCCAGTACAATCTTACTAACCTACTACTCACTGCCATCCAGTTGATTCTGACTCATAGTGACCCCCATAGGGTTTCTAAGGCTGTGAATGTTTATGGTTGCAGACTCATCTTTCTCCTGCAGAGGCTCTGGTGAGTTCTGAACTGCTGACCTTTTGGTTAGCAGCCCAATGCCATAACTACAGTGCCACCAGAGCACCTTACAATCTTACTACTCTCAGTTATTTCTTATTACTGCTCTGAATTGTCATTTCTCTTCTCCTTTCTGGTTCTTCTTTTAATTCTCTTTTTCCAAGTATAGGTGTGTCTCAAGTTTCTCTACTTAACACCTTTTCTTTTCTCTCCATCTGATGGTGCTCAAACTTTACTGTGCAAAGCCATCATCTTAGGAGCCATGAGTAATTCAGATTCCCAGGTCCAAATCCAGACCTAATGAATAAGAAATTTTGGGGGTAGAATTTGGAAATCTGTATTTTTAATAAGCAGCCCAGGAGAATTTGATGTTGGTGGAGCACCACACTGGGAAACACAGGACCTCTACCCTCTCTCAAGATCCTCATCCATGCTAGCACCTTTTATCATTACATCTTTGTAAAGAACTCCTCAATCATTACCTCTACAACAGAATCACACTCCAGACTATTCACATTCCACCTGGTATTGGCATTCCATCTGGATGTCCTGCTGGCACCTTGTTGTGTTGTTGTTACATGCCTTTGAGTCAGCTCAGACTTATAGCGATCCTATGTACAACAGAATGAAACACTGCCCAGTCCTATGCCAGTCTCACAATCCTTGCTATACCTGAGCCCATCGTTGCAGCCACTGTGCCAATCCATCTTGTTGAGGGCTTCCCCTTCTTCATTGACACTCCACTTTACCAACCATGATATCCTTCTTCAGGGAATGGTACCTTCTGACAACATGACCCAAGTAGTGAGATGAAGTCTGGCCATTCTTGCCAAGGAGCAATCCATCTGCACTTCTTCCAGGACAGATTTGTTATTTTCCTGGCAGTCCATGGTACTTTCAGTATTCTTCACTGATACCACAACTAAAAAGCATCAACTCTATTGGTCTTCCTTATTCATTGTCCAGCTTTCACATGCATATAAGGCTATTGAAAGTACCAAGGCTTGGGTTAGGCACACCTTAGTCTTCAGAGACATCTTTGCTCTTCAGCACTTTAAAGAGATCTTTTGCAGCAGATCTGCCCAGTGCAATACATTGATTTCTTGACTGCTGCTTCCATTGGTGTTGATTGTGGAACAAAGTAATATGAAATCTTTGACAACTTCAATCTTTTCTCCATTTATCATGATGCTGCCTATTGGTCCAATTGTAAGGATTTTCTTTTTCTTTATGTTGACGTGTAATCCATACTGCAGATTGCTGTCTTTAATCTGCATTCAGTAAATGCTTCAGGACATCTTCACTTTCAGCAAGCAAGGTTGTGTCATCTTCATATCACAGGCTGTTAATGAGTCTTCTTCCAATCCTGATGCTGCATTCTTCTTCATAATAGTCCAACTTCTTGGATTATTTACTCAGCATACAGATTGAACAAATATGGTGAAAGGATACAATCCTAACATACTCCCTCCCTGATTTTAATTATGCAGTATTCCATTGCTCTTTTTGAATGACAGCCTCCTGATCTCTGTGCAGGTTCCTTTTGAGCAAAATTAAGTGTTCTGGAATTCCTATTCTTCTCAATGTTAACCATAATTTGTCATGACCCACACAGTCAAATGCTTTTCCACAGTCAATAAAAACAAGCAAACATCTTTCTGGTATTCTTTGCTTTCAGCCAAGATCTATCTGACATCAGCAATAATGTACCTTGTTATTCATCCTCTTCTGAATCCAGCTTGCCTTTCTGGAAGTTCGCTGTTAAAACACTGCTGTACCTTACACATAATATATTAACAGCTAAAAATTTTCTTGTCCCCAAAATCAGTTGTCTCCATTGAATTCTTCTTTTCTGTTAACTGTACCTCACCAGGTTCCTGGTATCTAATCTCATAACTTTACTCAGTCATCTCTCCTCTGCAGACCTTCCCTTTAGTGCCTACATTCAATCAAATGATGAATCCTTGGACTCCATGTATCCCCCTTGGCCTCAATCCACCTGGAGAGGTTTTTTAAAAAATTATATCTGGATCCCAAATAAGACCCATAAAATCAGAATCTCTGATGGTAAACCATGGTCGTCACTATTTTTAAAAAGTGCACCTGGTGATTCTAATGCACATTCAAAGATTGGAATTTCTGAAATTGTTCTCACAGTTTACTATATATCAAAGATCACCTGGAGACCTTCATGGTCTCCATCCCCAGAGACAATGATTTATTGCTTGTTGGGAGAATTAAGAGAGGTGGTTAGTTAATGGATCTTAACAATTATCTGTATAGACAATAAGAACCCGAACTAGGTGGTGATGAAATAGAGCAGACAAATGGGAAAAACAGTGTGTATTTATGAACTATAGGACTTGGAAACTGGCTAGATCTAGGAGGTGAGGGAGAAAGAACAACAGACACAGAAGCCACAAGTTTGGATACCAAGAATGCTGGTGACAGGAAAGACAGGTAAGAAAAAGCTTGGATGTGTGGAGAGTGTACATGGATGAATTTTGTTCAGCACATGTTGGGTTTTAAAGTATTGGTTAGGAGTATGAGGATGTGTCGTGTAGGTAGCTCTCAAAGTGTGGTCTGGACCAGCAGAAGCAACCTCACCTGGGAACTTCTTAGAAAGGTAAATTCTTGACATTTCCTCCTCTTCCCTAGTCAGGCCTGCTGAAGAAATTCTGGGAGCAGGGCCCAGCAATATGTGATTTAGAAAGCACTCCAGGTGACTGATGTCACTAAAGTTTGAGAACCACTAGCCTAGAGTAAAAAAGCCATTCATTGCTGTTGAGTTTATTCCAACTCATAGTGACCCTATAAGACAGAGTAGAGCTGACCCACAGGGTTTCCAAGGATGTAATCTTTACAGAAACAAATTGCCACATCTTCCTCCCACTTCTTTCTCTGATGGAGTGCCTGGTGTGTTTGAACTGCTGACTTTCTGGTTAGCAGAAAAGAGTTTAACCTTGGACTAGAGTAGTGAATCTTGAATTTTAATGTCCATCAGAATCACCAGGAGCAGTTGTTAAAAGACAGTTTCCTGGATCCAATCCCCAGCATTTCTGATTAAGTAGACTGGGATTGATGCATGAATTTGCATCAGCTCACAAGAGTTGCCAGTGCTGCTGGTCCAAGGATCATGCTTTAAGAACCACTGGTCTAGCAGTAGAAGGGAAAAGAAGCCTGAACTAAAAACCTAGATTTAGGGTCTTCTGGTGCATAGTGGTTAAAGTATTTGACTGCTAACCTAAAGGTCAGCAGTTCAAACCCACTAGCTGCTCCATGGGAGAAAGTTGAGGCAGTCTGTTTCTGCAAAGATTTATAGCCTTGGAAACCCTATGGGGCAGTTCTACTCTGTCCTACAGGGTTGCTATGAGTTGGAATTAACTTGATGGCAGTGAGCAGTTTTTTTTTCTTTTCTTTCTTCCTTTCCTTTTTTTTTTTTTTTTCTTAGTATAGAGAAGTATGAGGAACCCTGGTAGCAGAAAGTTTTAAGCCTTTGGCTGTTAAACAAAAGGTTGGCAATTCAAACCTACTCAGTGGCTCTGCAGAAGAACTGGTGATCTGCTCCCACAAAGATTACAGCCAAGGAAACCCTATGGGGCAGTTCTACTCTGTCATATGGGGTCATTACAGTACCATTACTAGGGGGATGCTGGGCTTGTGCATTGGGTGAAATTGTCAGAAGGAGCAACGCTGAAATGACTCTGTAGAAAATTTTTGTGCAGTGTGTCAGCAGAAATTTATTACTTTTTTATAAAAATATCCTTGGAGTTAGTTATAATAGCAAAAATATTTTTCATAAGCCCAGTTTACATGTATCAGTATACCTACAATGCTAAAACTCTATGCTAATTTACTTTTTGACCCTTCTAATAGGAGCTCTGGTGGTGCAGTGCCTAAGGCATCTGACTGCTAACAAGAAGGCTGGTGGTTCAAACTCACTAGTTGCTCCACAGAAGGATGATGGCGCAATATACTTCTGCAAAGATTTATGAATTGGAACTGATTTGATGAAGAACAGCAGCAAGTTTTAGGTTTCTTGTCCAGACAACTGTCCAAAGCCACAGCCATCAAGTCGATTCCAACTTATAGTGGTATTATAGGACTGAGTAGAACTGCCCCATAGGATTTCCAAGGTTGTAAATCTTTATGAAAGCAGACTGACCCATCTTTCTCCTGTGGAGGTAGGTTTGAACCACCAACCTTTCAGTTAGCAGCCCAATGCTTTAACCACAGCACCACTGGAGCTCCTCAGACAACTGCAGTAGGTTCCTAATAGGTCTCCCTGCTTCTTTGTTGTTGTTATGTGTCGTTGAGTCAGCCCGACTCATAGCGACCCCTCCTTGGGTTTCAGAGGCAGTATCACTACGGAAGTAGATGGCCCAACCTTCCTTCTGAGGAGTGGATGGTGGGTTTGAACCACCAGCCTTCTGGTTAGCAGCCAAGTACATTAGGCACTGTGCTACCAGAGCTCCTATTTTCCTCCCTAATCTATTCTAGGCATAGAAATCAGACATGTGTTTTTAAAACATGAATCTTATCACCTCACTCCCACCACCTCCAGGGCTTCCCATTGCTTTGCCTTCTTCTCTATCTTCATTCTATGTCACTTTCCCTCTCTGTCACTTTGCTCCAGCCGCACTGATTTTCCTTAAGATCCACACGCACTTCACACTGTTTCCTACTTGTAGGCCTTTGCTCACACTGTTTACCTGAAACAGCACTCTATCCCAGCTCTTAGAAGTGAGGCTCCCCTCATCTTCCTGGTCTTAGTTTAAAAGTCATCTTTTTAGAAAGATTCTCCTTCCTTGTTATGGACTACATTGTATTTCCCCAAAATATGTCTTGGAGTCTTAATCCTCATTCCTGTGGATATAATCTTGTTTGGAAAGTAGGTTCTTTTTGTCATGTGAATGAGGCCACACGTATCCAGGCTGTGTCCTAAACCTACTCACTTCTGAGTGATCTGAAGACCAGCACAGATGCAGAGATAAGGGCACACATATTGGGGAATACAGATGTCAAGTGAAGATGGGGTCGCTATGAGTCGGAAATGACTCGACGGCACTTAACAACAACAACAACAA
>NW_006921926.1:1449843-1483716 GCF_000298275.1 Orycteropus afer afer | reverse complement strand
TTCCTTTTAGGTGTATGGATATTATCCTGTCACTGACAGCATTGTACTTCAGGACAGATCTTGAAACATCCTTTGTGATGATGAATGTCACGCCATTCCTCTTCAAACTATCATTACCGGCATAGTAGGTCATATGGTTGTCTGATTCAAAATGGCCAAAACCAGTCCATTTCAGCTCACTAATGCTGAGGATATCAATATTTATGCATTCCATTTCATTTTTGATAACTTCCATTTTTCCTTGATTCATACTTAGTCCATTCCATGTTCCAATGATTAATGGATGTCTGCAGCTCTCTCTCTTCAATTTGAGTGGTGCCACATCAGCAAATGGAGGTCTCGAAAGCTTTACCTTATCCATAGGAGTAAGGATGGGTTTACTCAGCTGATGCAGCTCTTTCCTATTCCTATTTTGAGAGCCTTCTAACCTAACCGAACTATTCATAAAGTTGTACGGTAACGTATCAAACAGTGTTTCTTTGCTATTCATAATGTTTTCCCTGACCAATTCTTTGAGAAGTGGATGGCCTCTTCCTTCTTCTAATCTGTCTCAGTCTGTAAGCTGGGCTGACACCTGTGCAGCACGTGCATCCCGCTGGGTTTGAAACACCAGTGGTTCAGCCTCAAAACTCACATCAACATTGTCTCCCTATTGGAAACCTCTCATCCCACCCTTACCTGGGTCCCTGCAGCTGACTCCTCTGTCCGGGTTCCTGGGCATTTTAATCCCCTTTCTCCTGTTCTCCTGCCCTGCTGCTTTGGGTGTGCCTGAGTTCCCTCTACTCACCTGGATCCCTGTGGCTGACTGCTCCTCTGTCTGGGTTCCTGGATCTTTAATCCCCTTTCTTCCATTCTCCCACCCTGCTGCTTTGGGCGTACCTGAGTTCCCTCTCCTCACCTGGATCCCTATGGCTGACTACTCCTCTGTCCTGGTTCCTGGCTTTTAATCCCCTTTCTCCTGCTCTCTCACCCTGCGGCTTTGGGTGTGCCTGAGTTCCCTCTCCTCACCTGGATCCCTGTGGCTGACTGAAAGATTTACCATCTTGGAAATGCAAAATGGGTCTGTATTAGTTGGAATCATCTCAATGACAATGAGTTTGGTTTTGGTTATGTAACGAAGACACTCTGTAGCATAACTCTGTTATTTACTCTCCATCTAAGCCATGTTTGTGTTCTTCATTGCTCTTGCAAAATTAATGAAATCTAGGAAATGGCTATATTTTATAGGAGTTGGGGGTGAGGGAGAAAGGAATACTAAGAAAAGAAACAAGGAGGAGGCAGAGAGGTAGGAAAAGAATTGTCAGGAAAAACACTAGGAAAAAAGAGTTTCAAGGATCAGCACTGATGATCAAGTGCCTGGTCTCTGGGGACAGCAGGCCGAGCATTGTGATGAGGCCAATGGGCATGAAGATTATGCATGGGCACAAACGTGTTCTCATTTTACTAACAAAACTCAATATCTGAGTTATCGTTTATCAAAGTCCTTTCATCATTGTTTCATGTGCTCCTCAGAGAAATTGCCAAAGACAAGCAGGACAGCTCTCACCATTTTTTCAGCAACAGGGTGAGAATGTAAAAGTAATAAGCATAGATTGTGCTTTCAGGAAGTTTGGTGGTAACTCTCATTACAAATTTCATCTGCAAGAATAGATATCTACTATTTATATAGAGATTCTTCAAGGCCAACCATAATATGAGCAAACAGTTCCAGGGAACAATAGTAACTTAAAAACAGACCTCCCTAGAGCTTCTCATGTTTCCTTCCTACACTGAGTATTTGGTTCCAATAGCACAAGAATCTGGGAAGATTTTAAAATGCTACTCTGAAGTAAAGGCCTTTAGCTTAGACTGTTCAAATGGTAATAATTCATTCCTCTCCCCTTCCCTGGTTTTATCAAGCTAACAATCTAGGTTTAATGTAACTTGTAGATGTCAGCAGTACGCACCAGCCACCAGCTGCCATTAGGTCCTAACATCTGAACCACACTCTTTGATAGACCAAATGTGGGATCTTTTATTTGTCCACATAGCAAGCATTAACATGAAGTCCCTACGAGAACTGAATAAATATAACTGAGAGGACACCAGATACTACTGGCGAGAAATGTGATGATTTCTTAGGACGTTAAAACTTGATAAAGTTCTGCAATGATTGCCTACACTCATTAAAGCCCAGAGTTGGCAATAGCTTTTCCTTCACAAATCTCAAATCCTTGGGGTTCCCTCGAAATCTAGTTCATGAAATAGGAAAGAGGGCGGTATCTCCTTGAAAGTGTTTTGGTTTTACTAATACATCTCAGTGTGTGAATTACAGTTACCAGAGTTCTCCTCATCATTTTATTTGATCCTCAGAAACATCTCCAAAGTCAGGCAGGAGAGCCTGCACCATTATCCCCTGAGGCCCAGTGACGCTGAATTGATTATCAGGTAGTAACTGGCAGAGCTAGCATGGGAGTCCTGGGCTTCTGGCTCGGGTCTCTTCTCCCTGCACGGCACAGCCTCACCAGGCTCAGAATAATTTTGTTTTGTTTTGCAAAAAAGAAAATCTCCCTTTCTCTTTGCGCTATCACATTGCCACTAGCAGGACATTTGGTCTGTGTATGACTAGTGAACTTGTGGGAGTCATAAAAAAATAATGAATAATGACTACAGAACAAATCCTGAACGTGCCAAAACATGTGGGCCAGGTAGTAAGTGTTTTAGAATGCCAGCAACGAGAAAGGGAGACCATTAATTATTGTGGTGTTTCTTCTTCTTTATGCTTGTTCCAGATAGTTACTTTATGCAGGGTTATGATTGGTTTTTAAACATTAAACCAGTGGTTATCTTTGGGGATTTATTGATTCCTGCACAATGTTGAACTATGTGGCCTTTTTAAAGCCCTAAGGATGGATGAGGGATGAACCATGGCTGCCCACATTGCTTATAGCCTGGTTAAATTGATCAAACTAGGAAAATGATAAATTGTGTAATAAGAGCTAAAGGGAAAGTGGCTACTTGGCTTTATTAACAATGATTTTTAAAAATTGAGTTTTGTTGTAAGTTTTTTTTTTAATTAATATTATTACTGATAGCATCAGGAGTAGTTTTCAATATGTTGTATAAAGAGATAAAGCATAAAGGAGAGTTTAATAAACTGAATTAAAGACTTTAAGCTTTCAGAAAGTGCCCTAATGTTACAAAAGACACCCACATACAGTAACAGGTAACTAAACATCTATATTTTACTATATAGATGGTCATATGTTAGCTCAAGTAAAATACTACATAAAACATGATGTTTAAGTATATGTATTTGTATGTAAAAATACTAACTTAAGTTTGGTACCTATTGAGCCTAGATTGTACTTAGACTGGTGAAATTCTACACCTGAAAATCCTGATGATACTTTTCTCACAGCCAACATACTTTGTTAGTGAATTAATAACTTGAATACTCAGTCTATCTCCCTTTCTGGGTAGATAGCTGTTCCCTTATTTCTCTCTTTCTCTTTCTTTCATTCTCTACACATACACAGCCATAATAGGAGCCCAGGTGGATGAATAATTAAGTGCTCAGCTGCTTACAGAAAGGTTGGCAGTTCAAACCTACTCAGTGACTTTATGGGAGAAAGACTTGATGATCTGCTCCCATAATGATTACACCCTAGAAAACCCTGTGGGGCAGTTCTATTCTGTCAAATGGGTCGCTAGGAGTTGAAATAGACTTAACAGTACCAAACAACACAGCAACATGCATACACATCCATCATTACTCAACTGTTTAAACAATATTTAAAAACTTTCCAATCTGAGCAAATCACTGTACTAGTACTATGGTGGAGGTAGGGGGCAGGGAGTGGGGAAGCACAGATGAACCATGCACAATTACTAACCTTCCCTCCACTTTCAGAGGACAGCTTTGAAAGTGGGTTTGAATCTTAGTTTTGATTTGTGTTTGAATGTTAGCTCTGGTAGACTCTACTATCTTGACTAAGTTCCTTGTTTTCTGTGTCTCAGTTTTCTTATCTGTGAACTGAGTATAATAATAATATCTACTTCTATAGGATTGTTGGGAGTTCTGGTGGTGTAGTGCCTAAGGCATTTGACTGCTAACCAGAAGGCTGGGCAGTTCAAACCCACCAGCCACTCCTCGGAAGAAAGATTGGGCAATCTACTTCCATAGAGATACTGCCTCAGAAACCCAAGGAGGGGGTCACTATGAGTTGAATCGACTGGATGGCAGTGAGTTTTTTTTTTTTTTTATAGGTTTTTTAAGAAGATTTAGTGAGCTAATGTGTGTAAAGCACTTTGAAGAGTGTCTGGTTCAGAGCAAGATACTGTTTTGTTATTATAGTTATATTATTATTGAGAAGATATTATAGTAGAAGAGAATAGAGACTTAATCACAGGTAAGTCTAATAAAAAGCAACTAGTGACATAATAAAGGCATAATCAAAAGAGTATTTAGCCTTGAGAACAAAGGAACAAACTAGAGTTAATAATTTTTCCAGATTCTATAAATACTATCCCTTTTTGTCATTAAATGAATAATGATGTCTTCAAAACCTCAGTTAAACGCAACACAGAATTATATATGGGAAAGCAGTCTTGCTTTTAAATTTAGCAAGTTGGCCAGCTCAGCAAAGGAGATTCCAGAACAGAATGAGAAAAGAAAATGAATAGCCTTTAAAGTCTCCTCTTTCTGAAATTCTGTGATTCCACTGTCAAAATATCTTAATGGGATATGCAGAGAGATAAAAATAAGATGTTATAGAAAAACAGCATTTTTTATTGATAGTTTCTCCCTTTCCCGCCTGATTTTTCTCAATTATCTCTTGAGAAGCTGGCCTTGGAATAGAATTAGCATTCACCTCATAAGGAAAGAGGAGCTATTTTGAGTAAGTTGGAGGAACTCTACTAAACAAAGTTCTTGGGGAAGTGAAAAGAGCTCTGCTGGCACTGTGGTTAAAGCATTGGGCTGTGAACCAAAAGTTGCTGGTTCAAATACACCAGCTGCTTGCTCCACAGGAGAAAGATGAGGCAATCTGCTTCCATAAAGATTTATGGACTTGGAGACCCTGTGGGGCAATTGTGCTCTGTCCTATAGGGTCATTATGAGTCAGAATCGACTTGATGGTACTGTGTTTGGGCTTGGGGATGTGAATTATTTGTTGATTCAGTCTGTGGCCTAAAGTTGAGGTTTGTGTTGGAGGGAAGGGGGAGGCTTTCCCCACAGAATTTTATAAAGAAATTAAAAAGAAATTGGTAATCTATACTTGGGAATATAGTGGTAAAGAGGACTAAGTATTATATATTAATTTGTGGTGGGGAAAAGAGAATGAGAAGTAAATAAGGAAAAAACAAAACAAAAAAAACCGTGATGTTTAAAATTATTGACTGTCTCATTAGTCTTTCCCTAACGCAGTTAATGCAGTTACAGCATGTATGAGAAGCTCCTTTGCTCTATTTTGCCTTCTCATTCATTCATCAAAAAGTTACTATATTTTTACCTACCAGTTGTGACTAAGACAGATACGGTTGGTCCCAGCCATTATGAATGTTAAATTCCAGCAATGGAAAGAGCCAGAGACAGAAGAGAAAGAAGAGAAACGTAGACAACCCAGAGTGAAAACTCATTCCCTGAATGTTGAAACCTTATTGTACAGTCTCAGAATCTTAAGATTTCTTGCCATACCCCTTGATAACAATTTTGGCACGTTCAACTGATTCTAGTAGTAAAACAATAGTATTTCTTAAAAATATAATGTCATCAAAAATAATTCTAGATAAAACTCCTGGTGATCCAATGTGTGCAGAGTTGAACTGCACCTTAAGGTTTACAGGGTTGTGAACTTCTGGAAGTAGATCAACTAGTTTGTCTTCTGAGGTGCCTCTGGTAGGTTTGAACAGACAGACTTTCAGCTAGTAGAGGAGCACTTAACCATTTGCATCACACAGAGACTCCAGATAAAACTCTATAGAGTTTAAAACTCTAACATTCTCTAGACATTTGAGAATATTATCCTCTTGGAAAAAATAATCAATGTAATGGAATTTGGTTACGAGGGAACATTCTTTCTGCCTCCCATGGTGGATCATGTGGTGCATCAACAATTTAAATTACTCCCTCAATTGGACCCTGAATTTAGGATTAAAAAGGAACCATTTTCAAAAGAGGTCATTGCCTAAACAATTCCTTTAATCAACAGTCAGAGGATTTATTCAACTGATGGTGCCAAACTTGCTTCGCGAGTACCATGATGGTGCATCATTTCCTCAGCCACCGTCACTCAAAGGCTAAGAGAATCAAACACAGTTTTAAATGCAGATTTTGGGTTCTTTTTCATCTTCTGGAAAGTGATTACTAGACTTAATCAAGATTCCTCTGTATCATTAACTAATTTTAGTTTCCTCCTTTTTATTTTTAAATTTTTTTACAGTGAGTTTGGGAGAGCCCAGTCTTAAGTTCTCTGTGGATTTCATATTTTCCTGTTCAAGCCTTGAGGGAGGCTAAATTTAAAAATAGGGAAATAGTAATTAAAGGTGATTAGGACGAGAAATTTTGGTGCTAGGAAATATGGGCTCAATTTTCTTTGTCACAAGCTGTACCAAGAAGCAGTTTTTGGTTTTGATTATAGCATTACTTGCTATTTTAATAAACATGAACCAGTACTCAAACTTTAATATCCTGCTGCTTTAACTATTTCCAAAGAGCTATCCAGTTCTTTTAAACAGCCTTTGTTTTAAAATTTTAATTTGTTTGGCACAGTCTCACCTTAGAAAGTTGTAGCCTCATGGTAAACTCTTTTATAAGTTGATTTCCAGAATCATAAGCAGTTTTTCTTTTCCCCCACCCCCCACTAAGTGTTTCCTCATGTGCCAATATTGTTGGTGCTGACAGCTTCCCTGTCTTGTTTTATCTGGTTCCCACAGTAAGTATGAGACACAAACACAAGAATGTGTCCAGTGTTGACTCGACACATCAAGACTGCGGTGATACTTACAACTCCTCTAGGAAGCGGAGACTGTGCAGGGGATTCAGGGGCAGCTGACTGATGTTGTTCATACTGAGGTCCCTGGAGAGGAAAACAGACAGCGTGTGAGGAGCGGCAGATGCCACCACAAGGAAATCCAGCTGTTCGATTCACACATTTTCAAGCAATGCAATCGAATGGATGCATTCCTTAGCTTGACAAATGACTTGCTATTTTGCATCTTAAATATATTCCTCTCCTCCCACCTCACCTCCCCACCGTCCCAACATTCAACATTATGGCTTTCTATCAAATTCAAGACTCTAAGAGGAGCTTGTATGAAATTCAAAATGATTTAGACCATTCATGCAAACAGTTGTAATCCTTCATGTTTAAAATTATGTGAGTAGGACAGTAGGGGAAACAGACGTAACTCTAGTCATAACTCAACTTTGTATCTTGCATTAAATTTTGTGACAAAAAGAAATATCTACACCATGTAACTCTGGAAGTCTTATTTCTCTGGGACGTTAAGCACCTTGTAAAAACAAATGTTTTGATTCAAAGAAATTTAAAAAAGCAAAACAAAACAAGACAAAAATCTATTCCCTCCTTCTAACATGTTCCTTTTGCAGGTTCTCGGATTGCATTAAATAAGTGAAATGAACCATAAAACAAGGGTGTAATGTGATCCTGCTCTGTAGCACACTTCCTGCTGGGCCTGCACAGTAGTTCCTGGCACAGGAAACGACAAGCCGCTGTGGGCAGAACTCAATCAATTTTTGTTCTAAGCAAAACTTTGTGTAATTAGATTTTAGTCAAATTTTACTTTTCTATTTCTTTACCGTCTTTCACATAATCCTCCAGCATCACTGTATGCCATTTGTATCTCACAAACCAAAAGACTGACTGATGGTTAGATTCTAGTCCAGACCAGCTCAGACTTTTATACACTCAGCTAAAGGTTGACTTAAAACACGAGTTGTTGCTGAAACTCAAAGATTCAGAACTAATGCCATTGTAATCCCAGACCAGGTCTAAAAGCAAACCAAATCTGTTGCTGTCAGTTGATTCTGAAGTATGGACGCCATGTCATACAGGATAGAACAGCTCCACAGGGTTTTCTTGGCTGTAATCTTTACAGAAACAGATTGCCAGGCCTTTCTTCTGTGGTGCTGCTGAGTAGAGTCAAACCGTCAACTTTTAGGTCAGTTGTTGTTGTTATGTGCCGTCAAGTCGGCCCCGACTCATAGCGACCCGTCCTTGGGTTTCCGAGGCGGTATCACTGAGGAAGTAGATTGCCCCACCTTCCTTCCGAGGAGTGGCTGGTGGGTTTGAACCACCAGCCTTCTGGTTAGCAGTCAAGTGCCTCAGGTAGTACTCTACTAGAGCTCCTTTTAGGTCAGTAGTCAAGTGAAAACCAAGGACCAGGTCTATAAACCTAAAATTTATTTCTTGGTAAGACAGTGAATTTCTTTTAAATCTGAATTGTACTTGTTATTGAAGTGGGCACACCGTTGCTGATTTCAGCATGGTAGCTTGGGTCCTTCAACAAATATTAGCTTTTAATCAGTGATTCTAAGAGTTGAGGAATCATTTATTCTTGGTATTTACAAAGACACAAGCACGTGCAAGCAATATATATTTTGTGGGGGGATGGTTAAAAAAACAGATTTACTGTTAACTTTATTATTTATTAGTGAATAATAATGCAGCTATTCTAAATGCTAAGATGCTATATTCTCAAACTGAAACTAAAAATCTCAAATATATGGGCTAAAAAAAGATTTATATTATCTGTGTTTTTAAAAATCTAGATTTTTCTAGCATTTTCTAGGAATAAAAAAATAAAACAGTTGCCATCAAGTCTGTTCTGACTCGTGGTGATGCCCTGTGCTCCAGAGTAGAACTGTGCTCCACGGTTTTCATGGCTGTGTCCTTTTAGAAGCAAATCACCAGGTCTTTCTTCCAAGGTACCTTAGGTGAGTTCAAACTGCTAACCTTTCAGTTAGCAGCCAAGTGCTTAACTGTTTGCATCATTCAAAGACTCTTCACAGTAACTATACAATCTCTGCAAAGACTTGCTATTTCTCAAGGATATTCACTTATTTTTATGGATACCCCATAAATTTCCTAAAAAGATCGAATGGTTTTCTTTTGGAGCATACTTAGTCATAACCTAGATCAAACTAGTGTAGACAAGAGAGTTAACATTGATAGCACTGACTTTTCTCTCCTCTAATATTTTCCTGTGTGATATGCAAATAAGTTTAAGACACATGCTTATCTTTATGTGCAGAACAGGAATATTTATATTTTGAGGAGATTTATAAGCATGTTAATATTCAGTACCTTATTCCAGGCAACAGGAAGTGAAGTTTATATAAGCATTCGTTCTCAGGGTTCCCAATGGAACGTTTTTAATGGTGGAGGAGCCTAAAGCCATTTGCTGTCCAGTTAATTCCCACTCATAGCAACCCTATGGAACACAGCAGAACTTTGCCATACAGTTTCCAAGGCTGTAATCTGTATGGAAGCAGACTGCCACATCTTTCTTCTACAGAGTGGTGGGTTTGAACAGCTGACATTTTGGTTAAAAGTTGAGCTTTTAACCACTCTGCCACCAGAAAAAGTGTAGGCATTGTTAGGCTAAAGTGTCTCAGGTTTGAATTCTGGCTTCTCTACTCACCATCTTGGGGAAATTAACTAGTTAACTCCCTTGCACCAGCTTCCTCATTTTCAAACAAGGATGTCTTTATGTTAATAGTTTGAAACTCTGTGATTAAGTGTTTCCAATCAGAAGGGTATACTCTTCTTTTTCTTCTGGAAAGGGAGACTACCTCCCTTTTCCAACAGGAATTAGTAACTATGGACATTTTATATTGAAATTTCTCTTACAAGATGGGCTTCTTTGCTTTTTATAACTTTTATTGATTGTTTACCAACTCAGGCTATTTTCTTTTAAAGAGTTTCTAGCAACACATATAAACTTACATGAGAAAATAACAAGACTCTAAGATAACATGACAGTTCAAACCCACCAGCCACTCCTTGGAAGGAAGGCTGGGCAATCTACTTCTGTAGTGATACTGCTTCCAAAACCCAAGGAGGGACTCTATGAGTCAGATCCCACTCTACTGCAATGAGTTTTTAGAAGATAACATGAAATAGAATGTTAAACTATAAATTGGAGTGAATTTTAATACTTTCTAAAGGTGAAAAGTAATTAGTCTGCCTTCGCTTTTTCCTTTCTGCATTCAGTTTATGTACTGATGCACAAATGCAGCAGTGGTGGAAAACTAATTTTTTAAAATTTCTAACTTTCTGTGAACTTATACTTTTATAAAATAGAGTAAAAAGTAATTACTAGAAAAACCAAAACCAAAACCAAACTCAATGCTGTCAAGTCGATTTTGACTCATAGCGACCCCTCCTTGGGTTTCTGAGGCGGTGTCACTACGGAAGTAGATTGCCCAATCATCCTTCTGAGGAGTGGCTGGTGGGTTTGAACCACCAGCCTTCTGGTTAGCAGTCAAATGCCTTAGGCATTATACCACCAGAGCTCCTAATTACTAGAAAAGTGAAAGAAAAATAAAGAGATATACAAAACACAAGCACCAATATTTTATTTTTCGATTCAGCAGAGACTGTCAAATTGACTCTGAAATATTCTAAATCTTTACTGTCAGATTCTTATCTTTTGTGGACTGGGAAAAAAAAACATCATCACCCAGGTTGAGTTCTCAGGCCACTCTTTGGTTTGGTCTTCTGTCTTCATGTCAAGAAGGGAGAGGCTTAAATTACTTTTAGCTTGCTCTACTTTGAGTTAAAAATCCACAAAAGGTAAGAATTTGGTTGGGCAATCTACTTCTGTAGTGATACCACCTTGGGAACCCAAGGAGGGTTCTCTAGGAGTAGGGTCTGACTCAACGGCACATAACAACAACAACTACTTTGAGTTAAAAACAATAGAATGAGAGAATGTTTAACAGCTAGAGATGATTTGCACTCACTGTGCAAAGATGGTAATTTACATAGATTAGGAAGGCAAACCTTCAAACTAATTCTTCCCAGTTTAGTTATGGCCCACCAAGCAAAATTGGAATGGGCCCGAATCTACTTCCCTAGTGATACCACCTGGAAAATCCAAAGAGGGGTTACTATGAGTTGGATCCCACTCAAAGGGCAGTGAGGTTTTGTTGGTTTTTTTTTTTTTTTTTTTATGGAAAGAGAAGCAGAACAGGAAAAATTACAGGTTGGTGCCCTGCTAGAAACTTAATCTCCCTCTTAGAAAACAAGGGCTACGTATGTATTGCATGGCAACCAAATTTTTTGACCGGCAGAGTCAAAACAGTGGTGCCCCATTCAAAGATGGTGCCTGACAATGCTACTTTGAATGGTGTGTTGTGCTCTACAGTTCTGACAAAAATCCAATCTCCCACGTGAGGCTTCTGAGGGGGTCACTACATCTCTTCCAAGCCTCCCATTGTAGGGCTTTGACTCATAATTTTTCCTGTTCTGATTATCATTTAGGAGCTCTGGTGGCGTGGTGCCTAAGGCATTTGACTGCTAACCAGAAGACTGGTGGTTCAAACCCATCAGCCACTCCTCAAAAGGAAGAGAGAGCAATCTACTTCCGTAGAGATACTGCCTTGGAAACCCAAGGAGGGGTCGCTATGAGTCAGAACCGACTTGACGGCAATGAGTTTGTTTATTAATTTACCATTTTGCTTCACCCAAATTTTAAAAATTGTGGTCTGTTCCGATTTCACTGTGTGGGCCATGACTGAAACTCTTTGAAGCCCTGGAGGACAGTGAGGTTCAGAGAAGAGAGATGGTTTCCAAGTTATAGTGCAGAATTTAGTGGAAAGCCCCAGGGCTGGAACCTAGGTCTCTCCTTGCCCTAGAATTTTGATTTTCCTCTTTTTGAACCTTATTACTGTCTGTAAACTATTCATCTTCTGATTTTTACATAATTTTTAAGCTTTTCTTTTTATTTTCCTATTTGCGTTTGGTCTTTTTGACCATTGGAACACATATAACCTTAGCAGCAAATGAATGGTCTTAAAAGAACTTCCAAGCCTGTGGATTATTTACTTTTTAAATTATTATTTTCAAGTTCTCGTATTCCTATCTCTGTTTTGCCTGTGATTCAGTTTCCTAAAATCAGTGAAACTACATAATGAATTTCTTTAATTTTTCATCTTTTACAAGGATGTTGAAATTAATTTTGAAGAGCTATGTAAAAAAAAAATTGTAAGTGTGATTAAACAGTCAAATAGGTTATACCATTATGGCTTCTGACCCAGTTCTTGTCTATGCTGTTAATGGTCATGTCTAGAAATCTAGAACCAGTGTTGCAAATTTCTATGGGAGCCATCAGCTACACATTGGAATCAACTGATGATCTTTGGAAAAACTACAGATACCAAAGTCCCAATCTTAGTGTTTCTGAATCACTTAGTCCAGTCTGGCATTGGGATTTTAAAAAGCTTCTTAGATAGTGTTCAGCCAAGGCTGAGAAACACTGCACAGGAACAACTCTTTCTAAATTTCTAGGCCAGTTCTCAGAGCTCTACAACTCACTCAAAACTGAGGAGGCTTAAGATTCAAAGGGACCTTGGGTGCAAATGGTTAACGCATTTTGGCTGCCAACTGACAGTTTGGAGATTTGAGCCCACTAGAGAGAGGTACCTCAAAAGAAAGCCCTGGTGACTGGCTTCCAAAAAAATCAGCCAATGAAAACCCAATGGAGCACAGTTATACTCTGACAACATAAGGTCACCATGATTTGGAATCAACTCAGTGGCAGCCGGACTGGTAAGATGATTCGAGGTACTATTTCCTACGGGTAAAGGACTCCATTCAAGTAGAAAATCTTTCCCTTGAAATATTTTTGTTCCTTGAATCTCTGTTTTCTTCCTTCATTTGACAAATATCAGTTGAACATTAATTGTGGGCAAGTCTTACTCTAGGAATGCACTGGATAATAAATCTGAATCATCCTCAACTTCTCTTTTTCCTTCAGTCCCTACAGCCATAAGCCATCTATTGTTACCTCTACTACTGAGTTTGTTTCTGGATCTGACCTCTCTTCTTCTTTTGGCTGCCGCCTTTGGCCAGGGGCTTATCATGCTGATAACTTCTCTGTTCCTCATGCTTTACTGGTCTCCTCAGGCTAGGCTATCTTCTAGACTAAGGCCTGAGAAGTTGCCCTCAAAAATCCATCTGATCATGTCACACCCCTTAGAGTCACTGATAGCCAATAAGAAAGGAACCTCCTCAGGCTAATTATTTAGAAAAGTGCTTACTGTCTGGAGCAGCAGCTGAAACGCTCCCTCCCTTACACTGAAGCAGGGAAAATAACCTAGCAAGCAGATTTAGCCTGGAGTTCAGCCCCCACAGAGGAGCTGTTGTGCAGGGCACAAGTTGCACAGCAGAGCCATATGGTGCAGCCTTGGGTTCCCTGTCAGAGAACTTCTTCTTGCTCCAGGCCTCTTAGAGGAAGTGATGCTCAAACTCCTTACCCTCTTAGAGATGATGCCCAAACTCCTTGGATTCTTCACAACTTGGTTGTGTTATGCTTCTAGCTTGATCTGATGTCGTTTTCCTCTATGCATTGTGGGCTTCATTTACACTGAAATACTTTTTGCATTTGTATTTATATTTGTGTTTCTCTTTTGTGGAGTGTATTGTTGTTGTTAGATGCCATTGAGTTGGTTCAGACTCATAGTGATCTCATGTATAATAGAACAGGTGTTGCCCAGTCCTACACCATACCCATAATATTTGGTATGTTTGAGTTTATTGTTGTGGCTATTGTATCAATCCAACTCATTAAAAGTTTCCCTCATTTTTGCTGATCTTCTACTTTACCAACCATGATGTTCATTTCTAGCAACTGCTTTTTCCTGATGACATGTTCAAAGCAAATGAGACAAAGTTTCACCATCTTTGCTTCCAAGAACCATTCCTGTTGTATTTCTTCCAAGATGGATTTGTTTGTTCCTCTAGAAGTCAATAATATGTTCAATAGTCTTCCCAATATCAAACTTCAAATGTATAAAGTCTTCTGTCTTCCTTTTTCATGTCTAGCTTTCCCATGCATGGGAAGTAATTGAAAGACCATGACTTGGGTAAAGTGTATCTTAGTCTTCAAAATGACATCTTTAAGGAATCCATTATCTTCTCCATTTCCAAATCATTACTCTTGCCGCTAACCCCCATTAAAGAGCTAGATCAACCAACCTCTGTGTTTCTGACACAAACTCCTAACTTTCTAGCTTGGTTGTTCTCTATTTCAATCTCCAGTCCTTTGGTACTTCTATGTTCTCCCTATGGATAAACTTTGTCTTGCCCAGCAATGTAGCTTAGATCACCTAGATCACTACCCTTAACTCCCTAGCTTCTTGCCTTCCATTTCACTCTCCTAGCAAAACTCTAGCTCTGGAAAAACACCATGAGTCGTCTTCTTTGTTACTATCCCAGGGTACTGAGATAATGAGTGCTACTAGAAAAGAAAAACTCACACAGGTGCACATTCCAAAACCAAAACCAAACTTACTGCTGTTGAATCGGATCTGACTCATAGTGACCCCTCCTTGGGTTTCTGAGGCAGTATCACTACAGAAGTAGATTGCCCAACCTTCCTTCCAAGGAGTGTCTGGTGGGTTTGAACCACCAGCCTTCTGGCTAGCAGTCAAATGCCTTAGGCACTATGCCACTTTGTCTTCATGGGTTCTCAACACTGCTGCATATTCCTTTTATTTATTATTTGTTCAGCTTCCCTCCCTGCACTCAACCAGGCCCAGACAAATTGACACACAACTTAACTACCACAGGATATTACTATTAAACAAATTAACAAAACAACAATAACACAATAGTTTTTTCTTTAATCTTTGCTGCAACTATTTGCCAACTTTGCCAGACAAATATTATCTTCTTTAGCAACACAGTGCAATTTCTATTTATTCTAAATATGATCACTTTAAATTTGTCTTGGGAAAGTCATTAGCATTTAGCTGTTTGAGAAAATTTCTGCAAGATACCTATTGTTAACAAAAGATGCAGGTTGAAACCATTTCAGTACTACTTAACTGATCACTTTTCAAATATGCTTCTAGAGATAAGCCCTCATGTGAATTCAAAAGCAAAGGTGCAGGGTTGAGCAGCTTTTTGTGATAGCATGAATGATGTTATTTCTAGGTGCTTTTCTCAAGTTATTGCTTTTAACTCAAGAGCAATTTATTGTTTTAAAATATTTTTTTATTGAAATATAACATATATAGGAAAATGCATAAAATCCTAAGTGTCCAGCCTAATGAATTTTCACAACGTGAACACACGCTCATAACTAGCACAAATAAAAAAAATTGAACATTGCCATCAATTTAGAAGCCCTGTTGCATTCTCTTCCACTCACTACGTTCCCCTTCCCTGAAAATAGTGTTCTTCCTGACTACTAACATTTTTTATTAGTTTGGTTTATTTTTGAGCTTTATGTAAGTGGAATCATACAATTCATATTTTTTTTATGTGTGTCTGGGTTCTTTCACTTATTACTGTAATGAGCTTTATCTGTATCATTGCATATAGCAATAGTTTATTCTCTCTCAAATGCAATATAGTATTTAATTTGTTATTATACCACACTTAATTGATCCATTTAACCATTGATGGATATTTAGGTTGTGTTCAGTTTGTAGCTCTTAGGAATAGTGTTGCCATAAGCATTCTTAAACATGTGTTTTGTTAAGCAGATATGTGTGTGCAGTTCTACTGGGTATATATCTAGGAGCGGAATTGCTAGGTCTTACTGCATATGTATGTTCAGCTTTAACAGATATTGCCAAATAGTTTTGTAAAGTGGTTGTACCGATTCATATTCTTACCAATAGTGTTCGTGAATTCCAGTTGTTTCATATTCTCACCCAAATTGGTACATCATTTTTTATTTTCATCATTTTGGTGGGTGTAAATGGTATCTTATTGTGGTTTTTATTTGCATTTCCCTCATGCTAATAGAGTTGAACACCTTTTCATATGACTTTTGGCCATCAGAATATCCCTTTTTTGTGAAGTGACAGCAGAATGTATTATTTTTCATAATCTTCAAATTAGAAAGTAAAATTTATTTATAACAAGTGAAACTATAGATAGATATGTAAAGAAAAGGCTATTGATCTTTTCAGCCCTCGTCTAATCTTATTCCTCCTGTGATTTCAAAAGTATTCTTTCAAATAGTCAATAGCATAAAAGTTAGCATATGTATTCTGGAGCTATTCTGCCTTAGAGTGACTCCTGGTTCTGCTATTTCTTAGCTGAATAACCTTGAGAAATTGATTGTCATATCTCTATGCCTCATTTTCTTAATCTTTAAAATGGAGATAATAATACCTACTTCATAGAATTGTGAGAAGTAATTGAGCTAATATATGTAAAGTAACTAAAACAGTATCTGGCACATTATAAACACTACATATTATGCTGTCATTATTATTATTATTATTATACGGAATTTCTTAACTTTTTTCATATTATAACACTTGCCTGTATAGATGTATACGGCATAGAGTATATAGAGTAGAAAAATACAAGCTTATTGATGTTTATAGTACCTTGAAAAATCTTTTAAAAATTACAAGATAATTTAAAAAATGTTCAAAGACAGCTGGCTTATGTTCTACTCGTACATAATCAAATTAATACCAATTTCTTAATGCACATGTTGAAAAGACAAGGACTTAAGTAAAAGCTCAGTTGAAAATTTATACACTATCATTCTAATCTCAGTAAAAACAGTTATGTGACTAGACAGTCACCTGCCTTGTTTATCTTATGTCAATAATAACCAAAGAGGTAAATGTATTTATTTTGTGGAGGTCACTTACCTAGTAATCTCACATACTCAGAATACACTCCAAAATAGAGAAATAAGCAAGCAGGGAGCAAACCAAGCCAACAAACAAAACAGCAGCAAGCCATATCCTTTTTGAACAGCCAGAATCGAAGCCATAAGGTCCAAACGCACATGTTCATGAACTTTAATCGGAGGAAAAGATTCTAATCAGAAGGGAAGTATTCTTTATTTGGGAAGGCCTAACAAACTTGGCTTTTTTTTTTTTAAATCCACAGCAGCTAATTACCAGTGGATAGCAGACTCAACAAGGCTGACAATGAGGTGGGAAAACACTAAAGAACTAAAATGATGATAATAATTATAAAATATATAGGCCTTGGATCATTTAGCAAAATAGTTCTAAAAATCACAGAAACTGTCAAAGGCAACCATTATACTCCCCTAAACCCTCCATGTTAGTGTAATGATTTACAAACTCGAAAGAACTATTGTGGTAGTTAAATTGTGACAAGTTGGCTGGGCAGCTGGATGTAGTTATTCCCCATGATGAGACCGGTAATCAACTGTATGGTGGAAGTTACTGGAGTAGCTGACTAGCTGCCTTAGGGATGTGGTCTGCTTCCAGTATATATGAAGACAGCTTTGAGAAAGGTCTCTGAGCTTTTTGGCATGCTTGGACCTTGCATGTACCTGAGTCTTCATTCAGCAGCTTGCCATGTTTCCTGCTGATCATGGGACTCTCTGGACTTGAACAAGTGGTCTGCCATGTTGTTTGGTAATCTCATGACTGTGCCATTTTACTTGTCGACCTTGGATTTGTCAGCCTCAGCAGCAGCAGCTGTCTAAATTAAGAGGCGCCTCCAGCACCAGTGGACTGGGAACAAGAGGTAGAGCTGAAGGTAAAGGTCAAGTGGCCTTTACCCAGCCCCTAGAGCCAGCACTTTGAACTCAGACTTCTAGTCTCCAAAACTGTAAGAGAATAAATTCTTGTTTATTAAAGCCATACATTTGTGGTATTTTCTGTTAGAATGGTGCTAGAGGACCAAAACAATTCTATAACCATCTAATGTTTAGTAGTTGTGGTGGCATTTAGTAGGAGTGACTAAGGCATTTGTCTGCTAATGTTTAATTATCTAGAAATAGCGTAAGGTTTTATCTTTACCTTTCTCTCTTTTCTCTGTACATTCTTCCTGGGCAATCTTATCTACGCACATGGAGTCAACATTGTGAATAATCTGAAACCTTGAACTTTTGCCTGAACTGAAAAAAAAAAAAAAAAAACCCAAAAGGGAGCTCTGGTGACGTAGTATCCAAGGCATTTGATTGTCAACCAGAAGGCTCATGAATCAACCCACCAGCTCCTTCTCAGAAGGAAGATGAGGCAATCTACTTCTGTAGAGATACCACTTTGGAAACCCAAGGAGGGGTTGCTATGGCTCAAATTGACTTGACAACAGTGAGTTGCCTGAACTACAGAACGTTATTTCTAACAGTTTCCCACACTTCTACATTTGATTAACCAATCAACAAATCCACTGCCATCAAATTGATTCTGACTCATAGAGACCCTTTAGGATAGAGTAGAACTGTCTCATGAGGTTTCCAAGGCTGTACATCTTTACAGAAGACTGCCACATTTCTGTCCTAAACAGTGGTTAGTAGGTTCAAACTATTGACCTTTTGGTAAGTAATTGAGTTCTTTAACCACTGTGCCATCAAGGTTCCTTCTGTTAACTATCCATTTACCTGAAACTCAACAATCTTAAATAGAGCTCATAATTTTCTCCCCATTCTCTAAGCCAGCATTTCCCTTTGGGTTTCCTCATCTTAATGGCATCAACCAAGCTAGAATCTTAAAGTTTATTTTTACATCATCTTATCACTTACCTTTGTTGTTGTTTTTATGTGCTGTTGAGTCAGATCTGACTCATAACGATCCCTCCTTGGGTTTCCAAAGCGGTATCACTATGGAAGTAGACTGCCCAACCTTCCTTCTGAGGAGTGGCTGGTGTGTTTGAACTGCCAGCCTTCTGGTTAGCAGTCAAGTGCCTTACGCACTACACTACCAGAGCTCCTTTATCCTCTTTTAAATGACCATTAGCATTATTGCTTATATTCGTGAAATGTTCCTGGAATAATTAATATTTATTTGTGCTAAGCACTTTACACACATTTACCTAATTAATCTTAATGAAGAAACAGAGTTACATAAAACTTAAATGGCTTGGGCAGGGTTACACAAGCAGTAAGTGGCAGTGTCAGAGTTTGAATCTTGTCCATCTGACTTCAAAGCTTGTGGGGTCAGCCCATGCTCTGATTTTCATTTTTTACTGCCATACTTAATTTCATGTCCAAATTTTTGCTTGATGTTTTTAACATTTAGAAGTACCAGATACCTAAGGAAATGCCACCGGGAAAATCTCCTGTCTACTTTCTGAACCTATTCATGCTTTTGTGGCATCTCTGGTTGCAATTATTTCTTGGACAGCCTCCTTGGAGTGACTTCTTATTGAGACCACTTCTCTGAGCCATCTTCTACTCTGCTTTTATTTCTCCTTTGGACTTCACTTATCAGGCCCTCCTTGGCTTCATGGTTCATTCTTTCTCTCAGTCCCAGATTTTGGAACCCAGGTCAGAAACCTGAGCTCCCCTTTGGGAGCTCAAGCAATTACATGGCCTCTTCATACAGATAGTCTCAGACCCATGATGTATTTGAGTTACCATGAACTGCACTTATGAACCATCTGTGTTTTTTTCTTTGTTTGTTACATCATTAGTAATATGTGCTACATACAATGTGTTGTTGTTGTTGTTAGGTGCCATCAAGTCGACTCCTACTCATAGCAACCCTGTGTACAACAGAAAGAAACACTGCCCAGTCCTGTGCCAGCCTCACAATCCTTGATATACCTGAGCCCATCATTGCAGCCACTGTGTCAATACATCTCATTGAGGGCCTTCCCCTTTCTCATTGACCCTCCATTTTACCAAACATGATATCCTTCTCCAGGGAGTGGTACCTTCTGACATGACCTAAGTATGTGAGATGAAGTCTGGCCATTCTTGCTCCCAAGCAGCATTCCAGCTGCACTTCTTCCAGGACAGATTTGTTCATTCGGTTCATGGTACTTTCAGTATTCTTTGCTAACCCCATAACTCAAAAGCATCAACTCTTCTTCAATCATTGTTATTCATTGTCTAGCTTTCACATGCATATTAGGAGATTGAGAATACCAGGGCTTCGGTTAGGAGCACTTTAGTCTTCAAAGAAATGTCTTTGCTTTTCAACACTTTAAAGAGGTCATTTGTAGCAGATTTCCCCAGTGCAATACGTCATCCAATTTCTTAACTGTTGCTTCCATTGGTATTGATTGTGGAAACAAGTAATAAGAAATTTTTGACAACTTCAATCTTATCTCCATTTATCATGCTGCTGCATATTGGTCCAGTTGTGAGGATATTCATTTTGTTTATATTGAGATGTAATCCATACTGTAGACTGTAGTCTTTAATCTTCATCAGTAAGTACTACAAGTCATCCTCACTGTCAGCAAGCAAAGTTGTATCATCTGCATATCACAGGTTGTTAATGAGTCTTTCTCCAATCCTGATGCCATATTCTTCTTCATATAGTCCAGTTTCTTGGATTAATTGCTCAGCATACAGATTGAGTAAGGATGGTAGAAGGACACAACCCAGTTACACTCCCTTCCTGATTTTAAACCATGCAGTATCCCTTGTTTTGTTCAAACGACAGCCTCCTGGTCTATGTACAGGTTCCTCATGAGCACAAAGAAATGTTCTGGAATTCCTACTCCTCTCAATGCTATCCATAATTTGTGATGATCAACATAATCGAATGCTTTTGCCTAGTCAAGAAAACACAAACAAACATCTGTCTGGTATTCTTTGCTTTCAGCCAAGATCCATCTGACATCAGCAGTGATATCCCTTGTTCTATGTCCTTTTCTGAATCCAGCTTTCATTTATGGAAGTTCTCTATCAATATACTGCTACATCGATTTTTGAATTAGCTTCAGCAGGATTTTACTTGTGTGTGATATTAATGATATTGTTCAATAATTTCCACATTCTGTGGGATCACCTTTCTTTGGAATGGGGACAATTATGGATGTCTTTTAGTCAGTTGGCCAGGTAGCTATCTTCCATATTTCTTGGCATAGATGAGTGAGTGCCTCCAGTGCAGCATCCATTTGTTGAAACAAAAAACGTGGTTCAATACTCAATGGGTATTCCGTCAATTCCTGGAGCCTTGTTTTTCTCCAATTCCTTCAGTGCAGCTTTGACTTCTTCCTTCAGTACCATTGGTTCTTGATCATATGCTCCCTCCTGAAATAGATGAACATTGACCAATTCTTTTTGGTACAGTGACTCTGTATATTCCTTCCATCTTCTTTTGATGTTCCCTTCATCAGTCAATATTTTGTCTATAGAAACTTTCAATATTGTGACTTGAGGCTTGAATTTTTTTCTTCAGTTCTTTCAGTTTGAGAAATGCTGAGCATGTTCTTTCCTTTTGGTTTTCTAACACTAGGTCTGTGCACACTTCATTATAATAATTGATTTTGTCTTCTTGAGCTGCTCTTTGGAATCTTCTGTTCAGCTTTTTTGCCTTGTCATATCTTCCATTTGCTTTAGCTACTCTCCATTAAAGAGCAAGTTTCAGAGTCTCTTCTGACATCCATTTGGTCTTTTCTTCCTTTCCTGTCTTTTTGAGGACCTTTTATTTTCTTCATGGATGATGTTCTTGATGTCATCCCACAATTCCTCTGGTTTTCAGTCACTGGTATTCAATGCATCAAATCTATTCTTCAGATGCTCTCTAAATTCAGGTGGGATATAATCAAGGTTGTATTTTGGCTCTCATGGGCTTGTTTTAATTATCTTCATCTTTAATTTGAACTTGCATATGAGCAGTTGATAGTCTGTTCTACAGTCAGCTCCTGGCCTTGTTTTGGCTGAAGGTATTGAGTTTCTCCATTGTCTCTTTCCACAGATATAGTCTATCTGATTCCTGCGTATTCCATTGGATGAAGTCTGTATGTACAGCTGCCATTTATGTTGTTGAAAGAAGGTATTTGCAATGGTCTTGCAAACTTCCATCCTGTGCTCTCCAGTGTCATTTCTATCACCAAGGCCATATTTTCCAAGTATTGGTAATTTTTCTTTGTTTCCAACTTTTTCATTTCAATCACTAGTGATAATGAACACATCTTGTGTGCATGTTTGGTCAATTTCAGACTGAAGAGGTTGGTAAATCTTCAATTTCCTCACTTTGGCTTTGGTGGTAGGTGCGTAAATTTGAATAATAGTAGTATTAACTGGTCTTCCTTGTAGGTGTATGGATATTATCCTATCACTGACAGAACTGTACTTCAGGATAGGTCTTGAAACATTCTTTGTGACAATGAATGCCATGCTATTCCTTTTCAGTTTTTCATTCCTGGCTTAGTAGATCATATGGTTGTCTGATTCAAAATGGCCAAAACCTGTCCATTTTAGTTCACTAATGCCTAGGAATTGATCTTTATGTGTTCCATTTAATTTTTTACAACTTCCAATTTTCCTAGATTCATACTTTGTACATTCCACAGTCCGATTATTAATGGATGTTTCCAACTGTTTCTTTTCAAGTCATGCCACATCAGCAAATGGAGGTCCCAAAAGCTTTACTCCATCCACAACATTAAGGTCGACTCTACTCTGAGGAGACAGCTCTTCCCCAGTCATAATTTAAGTGCTTTCCAACATAAGAGGCTCATCTTCCTGTACTATATCAGACAATGTTTCAGGGCTATTCATAAAGTTTTCCAGTAAAAATGAGACAGTGTTTCACTGCTGTTCATAAGGTTTTCAATGGCCAATTCTTTGAGAAGTAGATGGCCTCTTCCTTCTTCCAAGTCTGTCTTAGTCTAGAAGCTCTTTTGAAATCCATCCACCATGGATGACCCTGCTGGTATTTGAAATACTGTTGGCATATCCTCCAGCCTCACACTAACACTCAAGCCACCCCACAGTACAACAAACTGACAGATGAGTGGTGGACATACAATGCAGCAGTGAGTAATTTGTTGATGTTACCATTCTCAGATTTGCACTCTCAGATGTTCAAAGACAAAGATAGGATTTATAAAGATACTGATAATAAAAGGCAATAATAATGAAAACTGGAAAAAAAAAAAAAGAGGTATTCGACTTATGGGAGAACTAACGTCAGAGTCAGAATGGAACCCCATTGTAAATTGGGGTCTACCTGTAGTTTTCTCTGCCTTCATTCTTCATCCCTTCCTGCCCCATTTGGAGTTATCTTAATTTTTTTCCCCTGAAGGATACAGGAACTAATATTTTATACTCTGCTTCTTCTTTTTTTTTTTTTTTTCCCCTTATAATAATAACTCTGTTTGTCTAGAACTTTACAGTTCATTAAGGAACCCTGGTGGTACAGTGGTTGAAGCACTTGTCTGCTAACCAAAGGGTTCACTCTTCTAACCTACCAGTCACTCTTCAAAAGAAAGATGTGGCAGTCAGCTTCTATAATGATTTATAGCCTTGGAAACCCTATGAGGCAGTTATCCTGCCCTATAGGGTTGCTAGTCAGCCCCAGGGACAACTCAGGGATGCCCAAAGCAGCAGGCCAGAAGAGCAGGAGAAAGGGGATTAAAAGCCAGGAATCCAGACAGAGGAACTGTCAGCCACAGGGACCCATGTGGGGGTGATATGAGAGGTCTCCAACAGCAAGACAAACTTGTCTGTCGGTTTGTCCTACTGTGGTGACATGTAGACATGAGTCAGAATTGACTTGGCAGTTTTTTTTTAAATAGTTTATTAGGTACTTTCATAACTACAAATTATTCTAAATTTATCTTCGAGGTGCAGTAATGTCAGAATTTAATTTACATTGTATTTGAAAGAAGCTGCTTTGAAAGAAACTCAGTTTTTTTAAAAAACTGTCTGTGTACAATATTTGAAAATGGATCTCTACAGAGTTCTAAGACTTTCTGTAATCCACAATACTAATGTTTGCTTGAATAATAAATTCTGCATTTCCTTATTTGCAAAAAATATTCAGCTTTGTAACTAGGGCAGGGTTTCTCAACCTCAGCACCTTTGACATTTAAGGCTGGATAATTCTTTGCTGTGGAAAGGCTGTCCTGTGCCCTGCAGGGGCTTAGCAGCGTCCTTGACCTCTATTCAGTGGTACCCTCCCCAAGGAAGAATTTCTCCAGACATTGCCAAAGTAATGTCCCCTGGGGTCAAAATCTTCACTAGTTGATAAAACATGAAGTACATGTAGGGAAATATTAATTTTGTGATAATAGAGAAAGTAAATTTCTGATATGAATTATTTTTATCCAAAAGAGGGAATTTAGGAGATGCTTCTTTCTCTACCCCATTTTCAGATCACAGATCCCTTTTAACAGATAATTTCATTATTAGAAAATGAAAAGAAAAAAAAAAGACCACAAGGCTATAAAGATATAGCTCTGGTGGCATAGTGCCTAAGGCATTTGACTGCTAACCAGGAGGCTGGCAATTCAAACCCACCAGCCACTCCTTGGAAGGAACACTGGGGAATCTACTTCCACAGAGATACTGCCTTGGAAACCTAAGAAAGGGTTCTATGAGTTAGGATCAATTCCACAGCAGTGAGTTTTTTTTTTTTTTTTTTTTTTATGGTGCAGCGGGTAATTCTGGAGCTGGAGTCTCTGATAAATAATTCTGAGACTGTGGCTGTGCTTAGTTATTCCATAATAATTACACAGGAAAGACCCTCAAGGCAAGATTTCAAGGAAAATCTTCCCAAAGCTCTCATTAAAGGAACAGGATCTATCTTATTTAAAAAAAAAAAAAAAAAAAATCAGCCAAATTCACTGCTGTGGAGTCAGATCTGACTCATAGTGACCGCCTTCTTGGGTGTCTAAGGCAGTATCACTACAGAAGTAGATTGCCCAATATGCCCATTTTTTCCCCTACCCGGTGCAATAAGCAAGAAGCTAAAGTGTCTTGCAGGTAACATGGTTGTAACTCAAGGATCGTTGCATGCCAACAGGATGAAATCTTGCTCTCCTACCCATGTTTCATCTAACACATGAGAGCATATGCAAAGGACATGAGTTTTATTATTAAAAAAAATTGATCCTGTCATCCTACCCTATCCATGGGTTCAAAAAGCCTTTGGTGGTTGCCTGATAGCTGCAAAATGAAGACTAGATGTTATCTAGTTATGATATAAAGAAAGGAAAATGTATTACAGATTTGGAGAAGAGACTAGGGTCTCAAATATTGGTTCTGCTAAACTTGTTGCTGTGAGACATTGGTCACATTTTTGCTTCATGGCCTGAGTTCCTCATTTTGTAATTGTAACATCCATTGCACCCTGTTATGGTGAGGATTAAACAAGATAATGCATCTGGAAGCCCCTACCACAGCATCTGGCACTAGAAAGGGGCTCACTGGCTGTTGACTGAAGTCTCTGTGGTGTAGTCCTAATCCACTGAATTAGGTTTATCTTACACTATGTCCTTCCAAGAAGGCAGTGGTGGTTCAGTGATAGAATTCTCCCCTTCCCTCCAGGAGACCTTCCATGTGACACTTGGCCAATGCACCTCAAGCATAGTCAACACCCATCTGTCAGTGGAGATTGGTGTCTTGCTATGATGTTTCAGCAGAGCTTCTAGACTAAGAGGAACTAGAAAGAAAGGGCTGGTCATCTACCTCTGACATTCAGTTAAGGAACTTCCTATGGACCACCATGGTTCGATGCCATGGTGCACGAGCTCACCATGATTCAGAGACCAACTCAATGGCAGCCAAGAACAAAGCCTTTTCCAAGCAATCTATGTTCCCATCAAACCAGACTACTCTTTATTATCCCAGTGTCCTGAAGTCCTGCCCTTCCAATTGACAGAGAAAATACTTTTCCAGTGAATTTTTCTTCAAGGGAAGGGATCTGAGGAGCTTTGTCCTGTGGTTTCCTGCCTCCTTTGCTTTTACTGGAGCTGTGGAGATGAGAGAAACTGCATGTCAAGTGCCTGGAACGGAGCCTGGTTCTGAGGAAGCACTTATTGTCTCCTCTCAGTCAAATCTGCCAGCCTAAATCCCACTCATTCCTCATTTCTGAATGCTCTTCCACTTTCTGTTTCCACTCCTGCCCCCTCTATAGATTCTCCACATGACCGCCAAACTTAAAACAGAATTAGGCAATACACCAGCACTGCCTAAACTTCTTCAAGGGATTCCTGTTTGCTCTTAGTTTAACCCAAATGCCTTGGTAGGAATGGCCTGGCTCCTGCCTAACTCCCCCTCATCATCCTGAGAACTACTACCTTGTGGTTCCTTCTGCACATCAAGTCCTTTCCCTCCTCAGGGCACGTGTTATGTGCTTACTCTGTCCACGGCGCTGGTTTGCACTCTAGCCTCCCTGCCAATGGCTGATTTCCTCTTCATTCTTAAATACCGCTTTTTCAGAGAGGTCCTCTTGGCCTTCTGATCTAAAACAGGTCCTTTCCCACTTTTCCTGTTGCTCTTCTTTCTGCTCTCTCCCCTTTATTTTTACTCAGCATAGTTTGTGGTCACATATTTATTTATTTGACCGTGTTCCTTTCTGGACTACATGAGGACAGGAATGTGCTATCTCACTCACTCTTAGCACAGTGCCTGGCACATGGTTAATTAGACCAATTGCCATCCAGTCAGTCTGACTCATGGTGACCCCATGTGCATCAGAGAACAACTGTACTCCACAGGACTTTTTGGAGGTTGTCCATCAAGACTTTCTTTTGGAGCCATCTCGGGGTGGACTCAAATTGCCAACCTTTGTAGTTAGTATCTGAGTATGTTGACTGTGTGTGTGAAGCACCCAGGGTCTCTGGTCAGCATTCAATAAATACCCTTACTGGGTGACTGACTGGCTACATGAATGCTGCATTCTCTGACACTATTCCCTTCTTTATCAGTAGGAGGATTATTTTTTATAAGTATATTTTTGTGGGCCTAAGAAGATAGTAGCAAATAGGTTAATTCACACTGTCACTATCCCGTGTTTCTTTTAAACAGTTGGCTGAAATGTACTTTTCTTTTTTTAAAAAAATTACTATAAATGAGGGAGCTCTGCTGGTGTAGTGCCTAAGGCATTTGACTACTAACCAGAAGGCTGGCAGTTCAAACCGACCAGCCACTCCTCAGAAGGAAGATTGGGCAATTTACTTCCTTAGAGATACCACCTCGGAAACCCAACAAGGGGTAGCTATGAGTTGGATCCGACTCCACAGAAGTGAGTTTGTTTTTTTTGTTTGTTTTACTATAAATGCTAATGTATTTACCAAAATAAATATTAATGAACAACTGATAGAAAAAATAAAAGGAACCCAATAATACTCACTGACTTTGTGTTATTTTTCATTAGAATATGGAAGATGTAGAAATATTATTGAATCTCACAATCAAACAGAAAGAGCACAGATTCTGTTCTCTATTTTGCTACCAAATAGCATGTGAGCCTTCAGAGGTACACAAACTACTCCCTAAATTGAAATTTTCCTCCCATAAAATAGAAGAATCTTTACTGTTCTTACCTCAGTGATATGAGGAATGTGAACATAATATTTCTAAAGCATATTCTGAGATCTTTTGAAGTACCCACAGTATACTTAATGAGTTCTTGTATTTTTGCAATACTTTCCAGCATTTTAAATTCAAAACACAGTAGTAAAAGCAGAAATGTAATTCTCTAAGTGAAAAAAATGCTAATGTATTTACCCATAAAAAGAACTGATAGAAAAAAATAAAAGGAGCCCCATAAAAAAATGGGCCCTGAACTAAATTTAACTACCCAAGAGTTTGATTTAAATATATCTTTTCTTAAAATGAAAATAATACGGGGACACTCAAAGGACATAATTTCTCCTGCAGGGATGAGCTTTTTCCTGGCATGAAAAGTAGCTGCTATGGTTGAAGCTTTGTTTGGTGTAATAGGCTTTTATTTCTAGGTAACATTTTGTGGGAGACTTAATTCTGAATAGAGATACAGATATTATTGGAAACTATTTTTTTCCTCCTATACTCTGCTTTATCAAAAAAAATAAAACATATGAATTGTGCTACAGAAATCCAGATGTTGTCTTGTGATCTTTCAACAATAAATGAATGATTTCCCCTTAAAAAAAAAAAGAAAAGAAAAGAAAAGAAGGATGAGGGACAACAATTTTCTCCAGGTCACAGTAGCACTTTTCAGTTATACTGTGGGAATAATTTTCTAGCTTCGTATTTGCCTTCATTTCTGGGACTGACCAATTCTGAAGAGATACTATTTGATTTAAGGTAAACTCTTTTTCCATTCAGTTTAACTAAGATTCCAGTAGAGGGAGCAGGGTCAACAATTAGAAAAGGAAGATTAAAAAAACTCAGACCCTCAACAGTGAAAATATTAATTTGAGAAATTTGTAATGCTTTATTTTAGCCACCAGTAACATAGATTATTTATTCATGGAAGATGTAGAAATATTATTGAATTTCACAATCAAATAGTCCAGATTTTGTTTCCTGTTTTCTACTGAATAGTATGTATGCCGACTCCAGCTCTCCTAAACTTGGAGCATGCACAGCTTTAATTCTATTTTTATAATAATATATATGTACATATGTGTATATATATATATATATATACATAATACATATATATTATGTACACACACATATATATGCACATATGTATATGCAATAATAGGAGCTCTGGTAGCATAGTGCCTAAGGCACTTGACTGCTAACCAGAAGGCTGGCGGTTCAAACCCACCAGCCACTCCTCGGAAGGAAGGTTGGGCATTCCTACTTCCGTAGTGATACTGCCTCAGAAACCCAAGGAGGGGTCGCTATGAGTCGGGGCTGACTCGATGGCAAATAACAACAACAACAACAACAACATATACAATAATATATAATTATAATATATATAATTATATATTATAAACCACATTTATAATAGCAGTTCTTGGTTCCCAAGTACTGCTATTATAAATGCAGTTGTCCGCTTTTCCTTAAAATCTGTGACTGAGCATTCATTTGTATGCTTATGAGTGCCTCAAGAGCCGGTAAGTCACTGATGCAGTTTTAGAAACAACCAAAAGAGTAATCACTAGTTATTATTAGTTAATAAGTTGAAAGTTGAAGAAGAAAATATGAAAATAAGTATAACATTAAGAGCTTTTAGATTAAGCCTATCTATACATATATAGTCAGGGATTCAAAATATTAACAAGCTATGTTAAATGTATAATTATTAATTGAGAAACGAGTGAGAGGAAAAAAAAAAAAGAGAGACAGAGAGAGAACCTCAACAAGGAAAAAGCCAGGCTTGTATCTATCCTTATAATGACTTTTGTTAAAGGAACTGAGTCTTGTGTGGGAATGCAACAAGTGCATAATGATGACTAAGCTAAAAGAGCAACAAAGACAGAAAGTGGTGTCAACTACTAGAAAGCGAGTTTATAAATCCTACTGCAAATTAAACAGTAAGAAGTGAGAGCTAACACCCATGGAAATTTATCATTAATCACCATATTGCCAACTCCAGCTCCCTAAACATGGACCATGCACAGCTTTCTGTTATGGGTGCAGCAGCCATACTTATTAGACCCCTCACAGTTTTGTGTCTTGAAAGGAGGTCATTATTAAAAAGAAAAATCTCCAGGGCAGTTAAACAGGAGCTCTAGTGGCATAGTGCCTAAGGCATTTGACTGATAACCAGAAGGCTGGCAGTTCAAACCTACCAGCCACTCCTTGGGAGGAAGATTGAGCATTCTACTTCTGTAGAGATACTGCCTCAGAAACTCAAGGAGGGGTTGCTAAAAGAGGTCATTATTAAAAAGAAAAATCTCCAGGGCAGTTAGTGGGATAAATATCTGTGACAAGATAAGGATTTTATCCAACAGTTCAATGGTCTATGTTTCTTCTCTGTATTAAATCTGTTTTTAATGAGTATGAAATTTTTTATTCTCCTTAAATAAATTTTTTATTCTCTCAAATAAAAATTTTATTTTGAATCAGTGATTATATATGTACATATGTGTATATATACATGCACACATCTATCTTTCTTATTCTATTTAAAATATTCTATATTATTTTATTAATAAACAAATTTATGTTAATATTCTATTCTCATTTTATTATGTACCTATTATTCTTATATATTTAAAGAACTGCAAGCCTTATAATGAAAAAAAAAAGCAAAATGAAGACAAAGCCAGAAAGCCCCTGTCCTGTCCATTCAACTTCTGATTTTGATTTCTCAGAGGCCAACATTTATACCTCTTTGCTTTTTCTTCCAATATTTGCCTCCTTAGTGCCCACGGCATTTGACTGCTAATCAGAAGGCTGGCGGTTCGAACCCACTAGCCACTCCTTGGAAGGAAGAATGGGCAATCTGCTTCCATAGAGATACCGCCTAAGAAACCCAAGGAGGGGTCACTATGAGTTGAAACCAACTTAATGGCAGTGAGGTTTTGAGATTTTAAAATAACGTTCTTATACTGTTTATGTTTAACTTTGCATTTTACATCATATGTTACTGCCTTCCTACCACAGAAAGTAAAGGTTTAGCTTTTTTTGTATGTCCCTTTGCACTGCCTCTGCTTTCTACCCTCCAGCTCCAGTGTGATTGCTGCACACTTAGATGTGTATAAACAAATCAGTGTTTATGTTATTCTATGTAAATATTATTCATAACCACTATGCTGTATGCTCATTCCTATTTTTAAACAACTTTTAACTTACCCTAAAGTGATTAAGGAGCTCTGGTGGTGTAGCGCCTAAGGCATTTGGCTGCTAACCAGACGGCTGGTGGTTCAAACTCACTGGCCACTCCTTGGAAGGAAGATTGGGCAATCTACTTCCATAGAGATACTACCTCAGAAATCCAAGGAGGGGTTGCTATGAGTTAAATTAACTTGATGACAATGAGTTTGGTTTTGATTTTCTAGAGCAAATATTTATTTTTTTATTTTCTTAGTTTTCTATGAATCTATCATTAATTTGCTCCCAAATCTCAGCGAGAATTCTAGTTCTCCATTCAATATGTCACATGTAAAATAATCTGTTAGTCTAATTTTTTTTCATGCCAACATCCCATTTGCTCCATTCTGTACTTATTCTTGCCCTCCAGGCCTAATGCATGGATAAAAGCCTGAGACTTCCCTTCACCCTCATCCTTGGAATTTTCTTATTCTCTCTCTGTATTGCCATTTTAGGTGCCACCCAGTTGATTTCATAGAGACCTCATGTGACAGATTAGAACTTCCCCATAGGGTTTTCTAGGCTGTAATCTTTACAGGAGCAGATGGCCAGATCTTTCTCCCACAGAGCTGCTGGGTGGGTTAGAACTACAAACCTTTCAGTTAGCAGTCAGGTGCTTAACCTTTGCACCACCAGGACTCCTTGGATACCCTGTTTTCTTGATCTTGTATCTTCCTCTTTCTTACTTTACTACCCAATTTGTAGCAGCCTCTCAATAAAGGGAGACTATGAGAAAATATTTGAAAAGTTCCACTTTTACAATTGATAGTTTGTCTAGGTATAAAATTTCTAGCTCCTTTTTTTTTTTTTTTTTTGTAGTGACATCTGGAACAATACTGTTTCCTGTTGTCTGTTTGTCTGTTACTTGTTTTTCCCATGGTGGCATTGTTTGAAATTTTACAATTGATGTAGGCCTTTACTCATTCACTGTCCTGGCATTTAGCGGGCTCCTTCAAACTATGAGTACATGTCCTTCAGGTCTGGGAAACTTTCCTATGTTATTTATCTGATAATTCCCTGTCTTTTGTTTTCTTTTTTTCACTCTATTCTGTCTTACCAGAACTCAAATTGATAGGATATGAGACTTCTTAATTTTTTTTCATTATTTCTCTCCCATTTCTCATCTTTGTCATTTTGTTCCACTTTCTGGGATATTTCTTCCAGCTTTTTTTCAATCTTTTAATACCTTTGATCATATTTAAAATCTCTAAAAGTTCCTCTTTGTGGCTGCAACAATGGGCTCAAGCATAGCAAGGATTGTGAGGATGGTGCAGGACTGGACAGTGTTTCATTCTGTTATATGCAGGGTCACTATGAGTTGTAATTAACTCGATGGCACCAAAGAACAACAAAAAGTTCATTTTGGTTTCTGATTTAGTTTTGATTTCTTTTTAATGTCTTCTTTTTATTTTCATGGATGAAAAAAACTTGTATCCCTATATCTTAGAGGATATTAATAATAGTTTTTTTTTCTCAGATGGTTTCCTTCTGTTCCTGTATTGTCTATGCTTCTTTTGAGTTTTTTTTTTTTTTTTCTTTGTGATTGGTCCTATGTTTAATGCTAGGAATTTCCTCAAATGTATGGGGCTTTTGACCTTCTGGTTTGTATTTCAAATTGATGGCCTAATTTGCTAGTTGAAGCTCTGTGTACATGAGTGTCAATTGTTGAGCTTCACCCTATGTGAACATGTGGGAAAATGAATGTTTAATCAGGGATTTTTCCAAATGCCATTAACTGTAGTCTCCTCCTAGAGAGCAATTCTCTTATCTCTGACTGGGTAGGTATAAGCCTGGCTTCCAGCCTCCTGGGAACCCTATAGTTGAAGGACACTGAGGTCTGACTATTCATTTGTAGGCTTTCATTAATTTCCTTGTTTTCAGGACAATGTTTCACCCCTGCATTCAGCTGTGCCTAGTGCCCAGAGTGTCTTGGGTCACACTCTTCAGATTGTAAATCTCCAGTCTTCTGCCAAGGGTTATTGTTTGTGGTGAGAATGGGAGGTGGTGAGGAGACAGTTGCCTGGATGTATGAGCTCACAGAGGTGTTTTTACTACCTATTGTTAAGATTCTCAAAGAATCTTCTTATTTGCTTAATACTCTGACCTTCAAAAATACCTTTTTCTACAGTTTTATGGCAGGAATTTTCTTGCTTCTTGACTTACCCCAAGTCATTTTCTCCACTATGCCATATCACTTCAAAAAAATATATTGAATCTATTATAATTTTCTCTCCTGTTCACTTTGTCTAAGTAGGTTTATGCCTTTAAATTACTTTTCTGAAACTTGAGATAAATGTGTCTAATCTGTTTTATTTTTCTGGTAGTTTTATTAAGTTGAAGCCACATACATATTATTCAAATATCTACTTCTTTTAGGTATAATATTTTTATTTTTCCAATTCATACAAGCCTGATGAACAATAGTCACAATATCTTATTCATGACTTTGCCCCTATTCATGCTTAAGAACTTTATTTTCTAAGAAATTTCCTTCTCAAATTATTATGGGAGTCCCTGTCTTGGCTGAGATGACTTATATACATGCTAAGGACTAGTTCTTTTGACCATAGTGTGGTGTCTGCTTTTTGTCCCTTCTTCTGCTCTAACTTGCTGTAGTGATGTGCCAGGATGCTATCAACCACCCAAGAGCCAACTGTGCCCCACATACTCAATACAGACATTCTCCATCTGACACCACAAAGTATCCAGGGTTCTATTGGTACCACCATCACCAATGCTATCACCATTGCCAATGTCACTACTCTTGACCCAAACTTCTGCAATTTGGCATAATTCCTTTCAGATAGCCTTTCAGGATCCTTACGCCTTCATGTATATAGACCTTTCCTCAGTTATGTCTGAATTTCAGAGTGGAGCCCAGCTGGGCAAAAATTAAATAATTTACCCAGAGTGACCCCACTTATAAGTCTGTATGACTCCAAAAATATGTCTTTAATTGCTTCACATCCAGAAAACTGTCAGTGTCATTTCCCATTAGTTGGAGAGAGTTTCTAGAAGGAGATGGGTTTTTAATGGCTTTTTGTGTGTGTGTGTGCCAAAAAAGAATATTAAGGTAAGGTGGGTGTTCTCAGAGTGAGTGGTTAGAGTTCCAATCACTGAGTTTGGGTAACTTTTCTGCCCATCTACTGGCCTGGCTGGTTGGACAGTGTCTTATTTTCTACTCATTAATGTGTGAATTCCATCTGACCTGCTCAAAGAGGGCAGTCTTCCTAAATAAAGGAACCT